>NC_081421.1:32604361-32639361 GCF_949786415.1 Peromyscus eremicus
GTCACATGGGTTCCCCTTCTCCCCTATGAATGGCATGCAGGCATTCTTGAAGGCAACTGTGGCAAGGTTGAGAACGTCTTCCGGAATGGTGAGGTTGGGACAGAGGCAACTGGTAGCTGCTATGTTCACAGTTCAAAAATGTGCCCTTGTTTTCCGAGTTGCTGGGTCTAATACTGCCGTGTCCTGGCAGTGGCCGTGCAGACAGGCTTTGAAACTGTTCAGCACTTAGTTTCCGAATTCTACTTTTAAATCCAAATCTGAATTTTTCATTGGTGCAGCAAAGAAAAAAAAATACCTAATTTGAAATCCTGTTATAAATTCTATGAAAGCCAACTTAGAAGAGCTTAGAAATAGCTTTGAGTCCCACATCTCAATATGCTGTGCTGGCCCCTGTGGCTGTTTCTGAAAGAAGAAAGGGAACACCTGGTCTCTAACCAGGAGCAAAGCGGATTCCGGGATCTCAGTCTCCCAGTGGGGGCAGGCCTCTGCACTCACAGAGATCAGGAAATTTAAAGCCCTTTGGGTAGATCTGCTCTTGTCATCCAAACAGCACATTTTCCAACTCGGAAATGCCAGTTGGTGTTATTTCTGTGGCTAGGAGTTGTTAGGATCCGTGACAGCTGAGGTTTTACTATTGATTTTATGACAATGTAGTTCACAGCACCATAGAAGTGAGAAGAGTGTCCAGTTTAGCAAGGTGACTCTTAATTCGAGTGTTGTGCTGAAATCAAGATCGAAATTCAAGCCCGAGAAAATGCAAAGGGGAATTCAGTTCTGAATTTGAACTTTTACATACGCTAACTCAGCCCTCAGAGAAGGGATGGGACTGGCTGTTTAATTTGAATCCTTATGATCAACAATTGGATGCATCAACCTTGAGAGAAATAATATCTTATATTCTAAGTGTGCGTTAAGGGATAGAGAGGTGGCTCATTAGTTAAGAACACTTGCTGTCCTTGCAGAGGACCTGAGTTCAGTTCCCAGTCCCCATGTCAGGCAGTTTACAGCTGTCAGTAACTCTAGCCCTGGAGAATCTGATGCCCTCTGCCCTTAGTAGAACACCAGTATTCACGTGTGTGTGTATGTGTGTGTGTGTGTGTGTGTGTGTGTGTGTGTGTGTGCATACACACATAAATGAAAATAAAAATAAAGCTGGGCGCCTTTAATCCTATCTAGCAGTTGGAATGCAGAGGCAGGTGGATCTCTGTGAGTTCAAGGCCAGCCTGATATACAGAACAAGTTCCAGGACAGCCAGGGCTGGCTACACAGAGAAACCCTGTCTTGAAAATAAATAAAATAAAGATAAATCTCTCTCTCTCTCTCTCTCTCTCTCTCTCTCTCTCTCTCTCTCTCTCTCTCTCTCTCTCTCTCTTAAAAACCCCAAATGCACATGTTGGTCATTGTAGGTGTTTAATGTTACTT
Organism: Peromyscus eremicus; assembly: GCF_949786415.1. Taxonomy (NCBI): domain Eukaryota; kingdom Metazoa; phylum Chordata; class Mammalia; order Rodentia; family Cricetidae; genus Peromyscus; species Peromyscus eremicus. Next base: position 32,605,784 of record NC_081421.1, read on the forward strand.
CTACAGCAATCATGGACCCTGTATGGGTCTGTGCTAGGTTCCCTGCATATATGTTATGGTTGTGTGGCTGGGTGTTCTTGTGGGCCTCCTAACAGTGGGAGTCGGGGTGCTCTGACTCTTTTGTCTGCTTTTGGGAACCTTTTCCTCCTACTGGGCTGCCTCATCCAGTTTTGATATGAGATATGAGCCTAGTCTTACTGTACCTGTTATACCATGTTTGGTTGATATTCCTGGGAGGCCTGACCTTTTCTGAAGGGAAATGGAGGGGGGAGTGGGTCTGAGGGAGAGGGGAGTGGGAGGGAAGGAGGGGGGAAACTGCAATTAGGATGTAACATATGAGAGAATAATAAATAAAAAAAAAATATATATATGTAAATAAATAGGGGCTGGAGAGATGGCTCAGGGGTTAAGAGTACTGGCTGCTCTTCCAGAGGTCCTGAGTTCAACTCCCAGCACCCACATGGTGGCTCACAATCATCTCTAATGGAATCTGATGCCCTCTTCTGTCCTGCAGGCATACATGCAAATAGAACACTCATATACATAAAATACATAAATAAATCAATCTAATAAGCAAACAAATAATAAAGTTAGTTCTAGATTTATGATTGTGAGCACAATGAGGGCAGCTGTTAGCAGTGTGGGATGGGTGGAGGAGGCCGTGACAGAGGCACCAAAGTGCAGTCACTTTAAAAGATCTTTAGACTCCTATTTTGTTCTTAAATAACTTGGTGTTCACACCTTCTTCCAATGTACCCACAGGGGAATGTACCACTTTCATCTCGTGCATTGTTCTCTCTACGGGAAGACGCAGGCAAGCATACTGATGTCAGCTGAAGTCCAGTGAATCAATCCCAAGGCCCCAGGATTTCAAACAAAAGAACCCGGGCCAAGAAAAACTGTAGGACACTGAAGACATGGACATGTATGTTCAGAAAGCGTAAATGCAAGTGGAGGAGAGAGCAGCTTTGCTGAGACTGTGAGGATGAGGAGGAAGAACAAAGAGTGAGCACTGGATGCAAGAAGAGAGCACCGGCCGCTGAAAGGTACCCCCATGGTCTGTGCAGACCAGAGCACAACTGGAAACCTGCAGTGTGCCCCACCCCGTCATCCAGATCTGCGTCTATCTGTAGCTGAAAGCCTTCCGGCTTGCTACAGCCATATCAGGGACAAGACGAGAAGGGACATTTCCGTTCCTTCACTCCTTGAGTCCTTGCCCTCTTTTTCTCTCTGTTCAGCTCTGGACTCTTGTTCTTGTTTCCACTTGATTTTGAGACGGTCTCATGTAGCCTAGCTTGGCCTAGAACCCACTATGTAGCTGAGAATAACCTTGAGCTTCTAAGCCTCCTACCCCTACCTCCTGAATACTGGCATTCCAGCCGTGTGCCACCATATCTGGTTTATGCAGTGAAGGATTGAACCCAGGACCTTTACATGCTAGGCAAGCTTCCCACCAACTGAGCTGCGCCCCAGCCCCACTGAGAGCATAATGGTGCACACCTGTAATCCCAGCACTAGGGATGAGGAGGCAGGAGGATCAGAAACTAAATGTCTTTCTCACCCGCATAGTGAGTTCCAGGCCAGCCTGGGATACATCAAACCCTATCGAAAGAAAAGAGCAGGAAAGAGGAGGACAAGGAATAAGAAATAGCCATCTTTCTCCTAACCCATTTCTCATCTCAGCCCCCCCCCCCGGAAACTTTTCAGAATTAAATCATGATTATTTTCCCAAAAGTTGGACAAAAAAAGTAATGATGAGTTAGAAGAGAAATTACCCCCCAAAAGCAATGACTCAGAGAAATTTGGGGCAGCTCTGTAGAGAGTGGGTGTTGCATCTGAAAGCAGGTCCCCGAGCGGCAGCCAGCGGTGTGGGCCACAGTCACAGGTTTTCCTACAGGCTTCTTTTAACTCTGTTGTCAGGGTTCTTCGATCCTGGAGACAGACAGCCAAGCTGGAGTCAAACAGGGCAGTGGTGAAGCAACACAGTGAAGTCATTTTTGGATGGGCAGTCATTCCGAGTCTCATAGCTCCTGGCTATTTGGACAGTCTTTCCTGTCACTGGTAGGGGAGATAACTAAGGCCACAGCCCTCCTGTTTGACATCTAATTACAAACCCAACCAAGAGGAGACTGGGCCAACTAAAGAAAATTCGTAGGTCAGTGTTTATTGGCTATAACAACTCAAGAAAGAAAATTAGCTGGAGAAATACTATCAGCACCATGACCTTGCTATGTTCCATACGGTACACTTTCTGAGAGTTTTGAAGCTTGTCAGGGCAGTTTTTTGGAGTTTGTTTCTTGACATCTGGTTTCAGGAGGTCTCTCTTCTGCACAGGTTATTTCTGGGAAGAGTAACTTAAGTAGTCTTGCATTTGATACCTGAAGGATTCCAGGGCTCCAAGATATCTGCTGATGTTGTAGGGTTGATGGTCCCTGGCCTGTGATGACACTGAGCAGGCAGGGAGATGCCAGCTAAGTCTGAACAGGTTCCAGCCAGTGGGGCCTCTGGAGTACAGGCTTTGTGCCTAGAAATGTATCTATAGGTTTTACTGTGTGCTCCACACCACAGCACGCTGGTGGGTTGTCACCATCAGAGAATGTTCGGCTCGGCTAGCTACTAAACAAAATATCTGTATCATTGCACAGATGTTTATGCACAAAACTGAAAAATGAGGGTGCAACTCAGCTGATAAAATGCTTTTCTAGAGTGCAGGAAGCCCTGAGCTGGATCTCCAGTCCAGAATAAACCAGCACTTGAGAGGAGGAAGCAGGACATTCTGAAGTTCAAGGTCGTGCTTGGCTACATAACAAGTTCAAGGCCATCCCAGAAGGAAGAAAGGAAAATGAAAAATTACCTCTTTTTTTGGATTTTGGTTTTGGGAAACAGGGTTTCTCTGTGTAGCCCTGGCAGTCCTGAAACTCACTCTGTAGACCAGGCTAGCCTCAAACTCAGAGATCTGCCAGCCTTTGCCTCCTGAGTGCTGGGATTAAAGGCATGTAAAATGACTTTTTAATCTTCTGAGAGAAGAATCTTAAAACTGAAGAAGCTAATTGGGGGGTCTTGGGGATACAGGACTTATAACTTTTTTTTTCTTTTTCAGATTGAATCTAGAAATTCTCCTCAAGACCCATTTAAAAGAATCTGACTGGTTGCTTTGGTCTAAGAGTTTAGACATCTCTTGCAAAACTAAGAAAGCCCTCATTTTCCATTTGCTGGTCCTATTTGTCAGGCCTGGGCCCTGTGAGGGACCAGGAGGTCCCACGCTGGAAGGACCATGTGAGTTCATCTCAGATAATGGGTGGCACCACGGTTTTAGTGACTCACACAGCGGAGAACCACATTCTCTCTGGAAGATCTTAGCAACTTGCATTTGGTAACACAGAGAGGTCAGCTAGAGCGGCATCTGGAGCATTTCCTTCTGTGGTTGTTCTGGGAAAAAGACAAGAAAAGAAATGGTTCCTGAGTTACCTTCTGTTTCCTTTTAAAATTCAGATAAATTAATCAGGGATACATGCCTGTAGTCTCAGCCCTAGAGAGGTGGAGGCAGGAGGTTACCCCAAGCCACACTGCAAGATGCTGTTTCAGAAATAACAAACAACCAGTTGGGTATGGTGGCTCACCCCTCTGATCCCAGCACTCAGGGGTTCAAGGCCATCCTGGTCTATATATGGAGTAACAGGACAGGACAGTCAGGGCTACAAAATAAGAGACTCTATTTCAACACATGCACACACACACACACACACACACACACACACACACACACACACACAAAAAAAAAAAAGAACAAAAAAAAAAAAAACAAAAAAAAAACAACTTACTGGACACATAGATTTATGTGCATTCTATTCCAGGAAGCCAACGGTGATTATGAAACAGTAAAAATAGGTCACAGCAGAATGCACATTCAAGATCAGCTTAGAACACTTTTCTGTCACTTCTGTATCGTTTGGGTGTGACAGTTACTACATTTCCGTAATTCATCTTTTAGGAGGGTGCTTAGAATCAGTATGGAAAAGATCCATATCTACTTCTTTATTTTGTGAAACAGGCTCTCATATAGTCCAAGCTGGCCTAGAACTCATGATGTAGCTGAGGATGGCTTTGATCTGGGAGTAAAGGTGCTGTCACTTCCAGCAGAAAAAAAAATGATATTTAGACCAAAGACATTGTTTATTATATAGCCAATGCTTCCTTAAATGCCAGTCAACACTGGCTTCTCCAGTGCTCGATGGTGTGTGTGTAGAAGTGCTCTTAAACACTGGTACACGTGAGTGAGCACATAGCAAGCGCCCCAGAGGTTGGGGGAGGGGTCCAGATTCTTCAGAGCAGGTGGTAGGTGAGAAAATTAAGGGTGGGTCAGAGCAACAACACCATTGAAAGTCTGTGATTTCATTTCCCAAAAGTAATGGTTCAGCTCTCTAGCTGGTTTGTCATTGCTAATGTTTTGCAGGGCTGAAGACGCACACCCAGGGTCTCACCGGTGTTAAACTCCTCCACCAGAGAATCTCATCCTTAGCCTTCCGAGTTTAACAAAACAAAAAACAGAATTATAATTCTCACTTAATTTCGTGTTACATCCAGGAACTATTTTAAAAATTTTGTGTTCTAACCTGTGACCAAAAGTCAGGTAGTAACTGTTGTAAAATGTGTGCATTTGCTCTGAGGAATTGAAACTGACTAAGTATTTATGTTGTCCGGGACTTTGTGACAAGGTCGAATTTGGCATTAACATGAAAGAGCATTTGGTAGGTTGGGGTTTTTGTTGTCGTTTTGTTTTTGTTTTGTTTTGTTTCCCAGACAGGGTTTCTCTGTGTAGCTCTGGCTGTCCTGGAACTCACCCTGTAGTTCAGGCTGGCCTCGAACTCACAGAGATCTGCCTCTGCCTCCCCAGGTGCTGGGTTTAAAGACATGAAGCACCACACCCAGCTTTGCTGCTTTTTTTAAGCTTCAGTATTCACTGCTCTAAAATATTTTTTTCCTCTGTGTAGTCTTTGTTCTATGTAAAGTATTGCTAGAGTTGTTTTGTTGTTGTTGGTGGTGTGTGTCTAGGTGTTTGGTCTGCACTTATGTCTGTATATCTTGTGCATGCCTGGTGCCCATGGAAATCACAAGAGAGCATTGGATCCCCTGGGACTTGAGTTACAGACAGGTGTGAGCTGCTGTGTAGGTATTGGGAATCGAACCTGGGTCCTCTGGAAGAGTGGCCAGTGGTCTTAATTGGCTGAGCCCTCTCTCCAGCCATGAGTGTTGTCTTTAACGTATATACTACTTTTGTGAGGTCATCTGTTACAAGATAAAGTATGTAATGACGATACTTCTTTGCTTTCTTCCCCTACATTTATTATTTCAAGGGAGGCACAATGGAGAACATTCACTCAAGGGGAAAAATTACCTTCAGCCTGGTTTTGAGGCAAAAATGTTTATTTAGAAATTTCCCTCCAATAGTTGATTATTCTCTGAGAGGAACAGGGTGATATTAGGATTTCCAAGACTATTATTGCATTGTTTAAAAGGTTTGCTCATACCAAAAAAAAAGTTTGCTTATGCCTTATTCGTATGTTGTTAGCAATGTGGGTCTGCCCTCCCCCCCCCAAAAAAAAGGAGAAAAAAGAAAAAGACAGACAGGCACACAACAAACATGAAAACAGTATATACTTCAAACATCAAATTTTGTAATTTGAAAGAGCATCTTTTAGTCTTTATTAATATCCAAAGTATAAACAAGTCAAGGCCATCCTCATTCTTTTAAAAAAACGTTAACTGTGACACATGTCTATGAGGTAGGTTTTAACATATTTTTTCCTATTTTTTTTCCTCCTCCATTCAGTAAGAAGGATAAGCCTTTAGAGTACCCAGTCACCGTGGTAACTGCCAAAAAAATTCTCCTGAAGTTTGAAGAGGTCAGCTCTTGGGGTCGACAACTCTGCCCTCTCCCCAAGCCCGTCTGCAAGGCTGGGCCTGTGGTTGGAGTGTCAGGCCAGATCGGACCGTGGGAGGTGGTCTATTCCGGCTCTGATATAAATTTTTTGAGTCAGTTTGTGGCCTGGACTCTCCAGGTGGCCTTCAAAATCAATTCTGACCTCCTGACCCTGTCTCACAGAGGCATAGCATGCGCCCTAAGTGAGGATTTAGCCAGAGACGACAGCATTTGCCAAGTGCTATTGGGGACAGTATAAACACTTTGGAAGGCAAGCGAGACATTGTCAGCCCTAGAAATCATTAAAACGCATGAAGCTCTGCTTTCAAAAGTTAGAAGTGTTAAGGTATCTGATTCAGAATCCCTACCTGACTAAAATCAGTTTTATGTAAATAGTAAACCAAACATCTTTACTCTTTCATATACTTTGCTACAAATATGCAAATAAGGTAGGCCGTTCTGTAACAAACTAGATGTAGTGTGGTTATCATGGGGTAGAAACAGAAAGCCAATTATTAAAATTCATTAATAAAGAACTTGTAACCTTGTTATGTAGTAAAGTGTGTAGCTGTTTGGAAGTGTTTTAAAGGAGGGATTTTAACACCTCAGGACAGGCAGAGGCTGTGGTATTTATGATGAATTGTTTGCCTCAAGTCCCTTGCTACTTTGTAAAGCAAATGACTAATAGGCTCCATTTGGATACAAAGTAGAGGAAATTTGTAAATAAGGAAAGCAACATAACACAGAGGTTAAAAAAAAAAGAGAGAGAGAAGAAATGACAAAATGTAACAGTGTCTCCCAGCAGAGTTATACGTACTTTAAGTTATCTGAAGCTTGGGGAATAAAGCTGATGTGGATAAACCGTTGTGATCTCTATCTCTCTCTCTCTCTCTCTCTCTCTCTCTCTCTCTCTCTCTCTCTCTCTCTCTCTCTCTCTCTCTCTCTCTCACACACACACACACACACACACACACACTTTTTTTTCCCAGAGTGCACCACTCAAATTTCACTTTCCCTGGGAGAGCAGGGGGGCCTGGCTCCCACTGGAAGAAGCACTGAGGGGCTCTGCCTTGACCCCTGCCGAGCTCTGCCCTCATCCCTACTTGCTATTTCGCCTTGGCCAGCTCTGCACATGGTAAGCCCCCTCCCCACAGGAAGTGGCTGCCATGCCTTTCTATCGAAATTCTATTGTGAAAATTAGATTCTAACTAAGGCTGAATATCCTTTGGGATACAGGCTGGGGGTAGCGTGGGGAGGTGCTCCGTACAAATGCTCATGTTCCGAGGCTGGGACTTCTCGTCTTCTCACTCCATTAAATCCCTATTATAAAAGTTATCTCCACAAAGCCTATTATAGTATTCTGAGAACAAACTGGACCATGAATAACTTAGTTGGAAGTGTAGATTATTTTCTACTCGAGGAAACTTAGACATGACAACAGATTAACTAGGAGAATAGTGATCAATCTTAAATAGATGGAGTCAGAGCTTCCCTCTTAGTACAGAGCATGCTTGCTTTCCCTCTTAATGCTCAAGATGCCCTTCTTTGTCTTAAGCACGTCCCAGTGACGACACTGTCCGCCAGTACCGTAGAAGTTTAACAGGAGATGACCTCCTTCGGGCTGTGCATCTGTAGGCAGACAGGTTGGCCAAGGCAGGGGCTGTACTCAGATGTGGAGTGAAATGATATAAACAGGATAATTAAGTACAATTATTATTTAAATTTTTATTTATTTGTTTGTTTGTTTGTTTTCTATGGAGTCCTAGTATGGTGGTGCACTCCTTGACTCACAGTACTCCAGAGGTGGAGGGCAGGCAGATCTCAGTGAGCTCAAGGCAAGTCTGGTCTATGAGGTGAGTTCCAGGGTAGCCAATTTACATAGTAAACACCACCACCACCCACCACCACCACCCACACACACCCCATCTCAAAACAACAAAAAAAAAGTGTCTTGTTTTATTTGTTTTTATGGAATGTACTATTACAGACTACTTTAATGTTTTTTTACATTTAAGTTAAAAATGTGTATGCATGCCTGTGCACACGCAAATGCAAGTACTTGGGCAAGCTCATTCCATGGAGCCTATGGAAGTTAGAAGACAAACTTAGGGCAGTGGTTTCCCCTCTCCCCGCCACGTGGATCCCAGAGATTGAGTTTAGGTTGTGAGACTTAACAGCAGCCCTTACTTACTGTGCCATCTTGCTGGTCTTCCAATACCTTTAGACTTCTAGCTTTGTTTGAGCCCTAGAATGACATTTATGAAAACCCCAACATGAATCTTGTCTTGTGACTGCAGGTCTTGATAAACTAGGGCATCTACTTAGATTATTATTTTTGAATATATTTTTATTATTTGTAGACAGTCTCGGACAATCCAGGTTGACTTTGAGCTTACTATGTAACTAAGGATGACCCTGGACTCCCACCCAACCCCCTGCTTATGTTTCTCAAGCTTTGGGATGCTGGCAGTTGTCACCTCACTTGGTTCAGCAGGGCTAGTGGTAGAGCCGGGGCTTCTTTGTGCATGCCGAACAAGCACTCTATTGGAGGAAGCAGCCTCCAGTGTAGACCATGTAGTTCAAGACTAATACACACACAAAATGGGCTTTTAATGCTCTGTGTTTTCTGTTCCTCACTATCAACCCAATGTAGACCATGTAGTTCAAGACTAATACACACACAAAATGGGCTTTTAATGCTCTGTGTTTTCTGTTCCTCACTATCAACCCAATGTAGACCATGTAGTTCAAGACTAATACACACACAAAATGGGCTTTTAATGCTCTGTGTTTTCTGTTCCTCACTATCAACCCAATGTAGACCATGTAGTTCAAGACTAATACACACCCAAAATGGGCTTTTAATGCTCTGTGTTTTTTGTTCCTCACTATCAACTTTTTGTATTAAAAAATAGTGAAGTTTTTTGTTGTTGTTTTTTCAACACAGGGGTTCTCTGTGTAGCCCTAGCTGTCCTGGAACTCACTCTGTAGACCAGGCTGGCCTTAAACTCACAGAGATCCTCCTGCCTTTGCCTCCTGAGTGCTGGGATTAAAGGTGTGAACCACCAGAACTGGCTGTACATGATTTCTAATTAGATATTTTGATTGATTGATTGATTGATTGATGAAGACATACTCTCACTATGTATCCCTTACTGGCCTGGAACTCACTATATAGACCACGCTGCCCTCAAATCCCCAGAAATCTGCCTACCTCTGTGAGTTGTATATGATTTTAAATTCCAGAACTCAAGACAGCTTTGTGTAATGAAATCACTGTATGGATTCTTCCCCCGTCTGATCAAAGCCAGGCCTGGACCAGGCTCCACGAGTACTCTACCTCTGTGCCCTTGGAGGATTTTTGTTTTGTTTTGTTCTTTTTTTTAAGACAAGGTCTCATGTATCCCAGGACTGACCTAGAACTTTCTGTGTATCAACAACTCACTACTTAGCCAAGCTTAGCCTTGAGCTTCTGACCTTCCTGAGGCTGTTTTACAGGCTTCTGGTTCAGTTTGTTGCTGCGAATCAAAGCCAAAGCCTCATCCACTGAGTCGTGACCAGCCCTTTAGTTTTTATGGACTGCTGCCCTTTAATACCTTGGCAAGACTGAAGAAAGAAATTATATTACTTTTGTTCTTCTTAGGATTTTATTCTTCATTTTTAAGAAGTGTGCACTTCCCTGCATGGTGTCAGGGCACTTTTAACCTGTCTCTTGGGACACAGTGTGAGTTCAGAGCCATCCTGGTCCACAAATCAATGCCAGGACAGCCTGGGCTACATAGTGAAACCCTGTCTCAAAGGTGGAGGGGATAATTTCATAGGGGTCGTAGAAGATTTTATTTACTTGTGTTTATTTCACCCTTTCTAAACATAAAAATCAAGACACACAAAGTGATAGCCACGTTTGATTCTTCTTAGTTTTCTGTTTGTTTGCTTTTCTTCTTGTTTTTGTTGTGTTGTTGTTGTTTTCTTCTGGGGTGGTCATATAGACACAGAATTTGAGTAGCCCAGGTTGGCTCCTTACTATATACAGTCCAGGCTTACCTTTCTGCCTCCACCTACCAAGTGCTGGGGTTACAGACTTGTACCGCCATGCCTAGCCTCAGGCATGCTTTTTTGGCTATCTGAGATAGGGTCTCTGTCTATAGCCAAGCTGACCTTGAGCTCCACCCAACCTTCCTGCTTCTGCTTTCTCAGTGCTGGGATCACAGGCCTGTGTGAACTTTTTTTTTTTTTTTTTTTTTTTTTTTAAAGATTTATTTTTATTTATTATGTATACAGTGTTCTGTCTGCATATACACCTGCAGGCCAGAAGAGGGCGCCAGATTTCATTATGGATGGTAGTGAGCCACCATGTGGTTGCTGGGAATTGAACTCAGGACCTCTGGAAGAACAGGCAGTGCTCTTAACCGCTGAGCCATCTCTCCAGCCCCTGTGTGAACTTTTAAAAACAGAAAAAAACAATGCATGTGTGGAGGTCTCTTTCCCTTTCAGGCTCTCCCCTTTCATCTTCCCTCCTTCCCGCCATTGCTTCCTTCCCTTTTCTCTGCCCTCTCTTTCCTCCTGTCTTTTTTCTTTTTAATGATTCATTTATTCTTATTTTATGTGCATACATTCTTCACGTACGTCTGTGTGAAGGTGTCAAACCCCCTGAAACCAAAGTTGCAGACAGTTGTGAACTGCCATGTGGGTGCTGGGAATTGAACCCGGGTCCTCTGGAAGAGCAGCCAGTGCTCTTAACTTCTGAGTCATCTGTCCAGCCCTGTCTTCTCTTTCATCACCCCGCCCTCTCTCCTTTGTTTTTTCCTCTTGCCCTTCTCTCCTCTGTTTATTCATCATATTTTAGCATCTTTATCTTAAAACATAGGACATAGCCGGGTAGCAGTGGCGCACGCCTTTAGTCCCAGCAATCGGGAGGCAGAGCCAGGCGGATCTCTGTGAATTTGAGGCCAGTCTGGTCTACACAGAGAGATTCAGGACAGGCACCAAAACTACACAGAGAAACCCTGTCTCAAAAAACAAAACAAAACAAAACAAAAACAAAAACCCATAGGACACAGACACGAGGGGAACATCTCTGGTAGAGCACTTGTCTAGCATACTGGACCCTGCTTTCTTTAATCAGAACTTCCTCCCCCAGGAAAGGACAAAAAACAAACAAATGAACTACAGGGCAGCTGGTTCTGGGTCTAGATAACACAACAAAACCTTCCCTTCATTTTGGGTTCATGACGATCTGAGAACCCTCAGGCGGGCCTTCCCTGGCTACCAAAAGCCAGTCCTTGGCAGCTGGTCCGTGGCACAAATCTTGCCAATTTCCTTCTGACTCCTTTATAATCTTCCTAAGTTAATTTTAGGAATCAAATCTGAAAAGCAAGTAATCAACTTGTTATATAGCATTTTTGAGATAATTTAATTACCCTCCCTAGGTACTCTCCTCTGTCTTTTACATTCATGGCCTCTTTTCTCACTGTTTGTTGTTGCAAGTATATGTGTGTAAGTATATACACATATATTCCTAAACATGACCTGTTGAGTCTATCTAAGTACACTCATGTGTGTTCAGGGCTGACTGGCAATCTGACAGTCAGTTGCTGTGCTCTTCCCTGGGAGGACCGCCTCTTCTGCTCCCAGCGTGCACAGCTAAAGACCCGTGGGCTTTTCCCTTTTCAGTTTGCCATGTTCACTGGTGTCCTCTTTGTTTAGTTCATGTTTCGGCAGCCATGTTGGTGAAACTTTATGGATGTAGCTTCTGAACCTACTAGGAGACATAACCTCACAGCAAACTCCCTGACCCTCTGGCTCTTACAGTCTTCGCTACAGAGCACTTGCATGTGAGTGTATAACCATACCGTCTGTGTTCCCTGGCTGGGGAAAGTTGGACTCAAACCCCAGAGTCTCCCATCCAGTGTCCTGTGAGGATCAATGACACATATCTCACTTAGCAACCATTAACAATCTGAAGACCCTCAGGGAGGATGGGGCCTTGTGAGCCTCTCTCTACTGGCCACCTTGTTTTGCTATGTAGGTTCTATTTTAAAAAACAGCTACACTGAGAAGGGGAAGGGTCACATCTCCTACATTCAAAGATATCAACAAAGGAGTATTTAGGCCTCAGTCCAAAGCCAATCAGTTACTTAGCCCTCAGTACCTACCTATGTAGGGGCCAGTTGTTTGTAAAGCTTTCCTTAGTAATTACAATATCTATACATCAGGAATGCCCAGTACCATAATTTCAAACTTGACTATGACACAGATAACAGTTCAAACATTTCAAGAAGCATAGTTGGAAGTGACATGTGAAATAAGAGAAAGAGACTTTCTATCAATTCCCCAGAAGTGCAAATCTCAGAAAGATAGAGGTACAGTTGGAACCATAGATAGATAGATAGATAGATAGATAGATAGATAGATAGATAGATAGATAGATAATAAATAGATACATATGTATATGATAAGCAGACAGGGACAGATGATAGATACAGAGATATGTATATACACATGATGATAAAGAGAGGTAGATATATAGACGATGAACAAATCCATGCATATATATCAATAGGTTGATGAGAGATGCTAAATAAGATATAGATTGATTAATAGATGATAGACATCAGTAGGTACACAAAAGATTGGTAGATAGATAGATAGATAGATATATAGATAGATAGGAACAGAGGCAAGTGGATCACTAAATCAGGCATGGTCTAATGAGTGCCAGGCCAGCCAGGGTACACAGTGAGACCCTGTTTCAAATAAATAAGTAAATAAGATTTTATTGCATATATAGTCTTACTTTGCAACATTCCAGGGACATTGTCCCATGCAGAATTGATGGTTCAGGGAGATCAAGTTTATTCTTTGTTATTGTTCTTGTCATTCTGGGATTTTGTTGGCTTTTACTGTTCATATCTTTGAAGGATGGATGTACAGCATCTCTTCCATTTCATTGTAATACTGCCCCCTGGAAACAGAAATAATTTTTCTGGAGCTGAGGACCAAACCCAGGGCCTTGCACTTGCTAGGCAAGCACTCTACCACTGAGCTAAATCCCCAACCCCGAGCTCTTGAAGTTTTGTCGTGTAACTGAAATTAGCCTGTAAAGGTCTCATGTATCCCACATTGGCCTTGAATACCCTATTCAGCCAAAGCTGGCCTTGAACTCAGCTCATGATCCTCCTGCCTCTACTTCCTGAGTACTAGGATGGGGACCACAATGTCCAGCTTTCACTCTGTGGGTTTTTTAAAAATTTTGATTTTATTATTATTATTGTATGTGATGTATATGTGGACATGCATAGAGGTCAGAGGAAAACTCCATGAGGACAATTCTGTCTTTCCACTCCTATGTGGGTTCCAGGGGTAGGACTCACATTAGGCCTGTGCATCATGCACTTTATCTTTCAGGAGCCCTCTCTCACTTCTCACTTTCTCTCTCTCTCTTTTTAAAAAAATTTTTTTTGGGGGGGGGTTTTCGAGACAGGGTTTCTCTGTGTAGTTTTGCGCCTTTCCTGGGACTCACTTGGTAGCCCAGGCTGGCCTCAAACTCACAGAAATCCGCCTGCCTCTGCCTCCCGAGTGCTGGGATTAAAGGCGTGCGCCACCACCTCCCGGCTTAAAAATTTTTTTTAATGGTGTTTTGTCTGCATGTATATCAATGTGGGGGTGTCAGATCCCCTGGAACTGGAGTTACAGACAATTGTGAGCTGCCATGTGGGTGCTGGAAATTGAACCCGGGTCCTCTGGAAGAGCAGCCACTGTTCTTAACCAATGAGCCATCTCTCCAGCCCTCTTTCTCTCTTTTTTGAGAGTGTGTGTGTGTGTGTGTGTGTGTGTGTGTGTGTGTGTGTGTGCGCGCGTGCGTGCGCGCCTGGGTGTATAAATGTACTCCATGTGCATACAGAAGGCTAAGGAGGTTATAAAAAGTATGAGATGCCCTGGAATTGGAGTTACTGGTGTTAGTAAGCCACCACGTGGTGCTGGGACTGGAATCCTAGTCTTCTCCAAGAGCAGAAAGCTAACAACTGCTGGGCTGTCTCTCCAGGTCCTCCTGCTGTGAAACATCTCAGCGAGTCTGTATGGTTTGGTTTTTGTAGTAGTCCTGGAACTCACTCTGTAGACCAGGCTGGCCTTGAACTCACAGAGATCTGCCTGCCTCTGCCTCCTGAGTACTGGGATCAAAAGTGTGCACTACCATGGCCTGGCTCTCTCAGTTAGTCTGGATCACAGCATATTTCATTCTATCGATGGTCACTTAGGTTGTTTCCAGCCAAAGCAACTGGTAGTATTTTAATCTTGAATGTGATATAGAGGTGTGTAATACACCCCATTTTTACTAATGATCAAAATGATACTGGAAAATCTGTAAATTGCTGAAGGTCATGTACCAGATAAGTAACAGAACAGAGCTCAGAAGTGCACTGATTAACTCAGGGCCGCACTTAAGTTTTTCCGTTTGCTGTGGAAAAGCTTCGTAAACCCAGGGGTCCACCCCTTACGGTAAGACATCCTGCTTCCCGAAACAAGCATCACACAGTCACCTGCTAAAGTCCATCTGGGGACTGAGCAGAGCGACAGACAAGCACCACTGAGAAGATGAGGCAAAGTGCTAACCGCAATCCTTAAAACTAAGACACCACTGTTAACACAATGCTAACACAGTTTGACAGCAGTGTGAACCTCGGGGCTGTGGAGCCAGGAGGGTGACTGGCTGCCTATTCTGAGGATGTTTGGAAAAACTTCGGCCTTGTCTAGCAGGTGCAGGTGATACTGCTGATGCCTCCTCAGCAGGGGCTAGGGAGTGGGGTTGCAGGATCCTGAGCTGGCAGATGCTTTAGCTCAGGAGTCCGAGGCTAGCCTGCAAAAGGATGTAAGAGCCCATTTCTAAAACAAAACATAAACATTGAATTGTTGTCTACCTTGAAGTTCGGTATCTCTGTCACACTTTACTAAATAATGTGAAGGCAATCAAACTTTAGTAACTACGAGTGTATATAAAAACCAACTACAGTTGTTTTTGTTTTTGCTTTCTTTGAAACAGGGTCTCACTGTAACTCTGGCTGGCCTGGAGCTCACTTTGTAGACCAGGCTGGCCTCAAGCTCACAGACATCTGCCTGCTTTTGCCTCCCGAGTGCTGAGATTGAAGGTATGCACCACCACATCAGGGAAAACCAACTGTGATTTTCTGTTTTTGTATTCTTATGGCCTATTTATAATATAATAAGCTCTAAGGTAAGTATGGTGACCTCAAATGCATGGGGTTCAATGTTGGCATCTGTATTTTTAACTGGCAAGGTCTGGAATCCAAGGGCCCAGGGAATCGTTGTCTCCATGTCTTCATTGGTGGTGTCAATGCTTGCCAGTCACTGCGAAAATACAGCAAAAAACTAGAGAAGTGTCTGCCTGGTCTCTGTTTGTTTGAGACAGGATCTCAAGGTGCTAAGGCTGGCCTTGAACTTGTGATTCTCCTGTCTCTACTTCCTGAGTGCTGGGGTCTCAGGACTATGCTGCATGACCAGCTCTAGAAAGCTAAACCTTCGATTTTTATTCTCAGCCACATCATCCAGTGACAGGACAGAGGCAAATGACTCTTCTGAGTTGAAATCACCTCGTCTTCAAACAGGATCACCCTATTGGATTTGTTGGAAGCAAAGGGATTTTTTAGAAGAGCAGGTCTTGAGACTCCGCAGTCAGGAGAGAGATGCCCTGTTTGGGAATGTGGAAAACACACTGCAGTGCTGAAGCAGGTGGAAAGTGTGAGGATCCGTGAATTTTAAAGACATGTCTTGGCTGTGCACGGTGGTGCACGCCTATTAGTCCCAGCACCCAGGAGACAGAGGCAGGTGGATCTTTATGAGTTCGAGGCCAGCCTGGTCTACAGAGCTAGTTCCAGGATAGCCAGGGCTACACAGAGAAAACCTGTCTCAAAAAAACCCTAAATAAATGTAAAAATAATAAATCAATAAAATCAAGACATTTCCTGGGTATCACTAAATCAGTTCACCTACCAGTCTTATCCTCTGCTTCTCCAACTGAGTTGTGGCAACTTGAAGAGGTTGGCACAGATACTCATTCATCAAATCAGCTCGAGGCGTCCAGCAACTAAATTGCTGATCCTAATCACCTCTGACGACGAACAACATATAAATTACATACGAACTGGAGTCTAAGGGGCAGATTCCCAAGGCCCACCCCTTGCCGCCACCAGGGCATGTGCTCCTAGGCCCCTGCTGCACACCACTTTGGTGCCCTCATCATCTTGAATAAGTGAACGGTCTTTGTTTTCATATCTCGTCAAGGGGAATCTCATAACATTCACTGGTGGCCTCAGCAAGCCCTGCAGGCAGGCCTTTCCACAGACCCCTTCTTATGCTCATGATTCTAGAAGAGTTATGATGGTGCCACACTACTGCTGATCAGGAAAGTTCAGAAGTATGTGTGCTGTAAGACAGGGACTCCCATTTGTTGTTGGTAGAAGTTTGTGTGCGACACACACACACACACACACACACACACACACACACACACACACCATCCCACAGTTGCAGCATCTCATTTCTGGAGCCAAAACTTGATGCTGCATGCTGGGCAGGCTGCCCCTCCCTGGTGTTCTTTCTGAAGACATTTTAGGCCCTGTCTGTGTAGCAGGGTAGCTGCTAACCCCAAAGACTTGTTACACATAAGATCTCTATTACAGACAGGACAGACAACATTGTTCTTTCCTTCCACCATAGGTCCCAGGCATGAAAAGTCCTAGCTAGACAGTCTTGGCAACAATTGCCTTTACCCACTAAGACATCTCCCTAGCCTGAGGTTTGTTTTTAATAATTTATTGAACTTGATTTTATGTGCATCGGTATGAAGATGTCAGATCCCCTGGAACTGGAGTTACAGACAGTTGTGAGTACTGGGAATTGAACCTGGGTCCTCTGGAAGAGGACCAGTGCTCTTAACTGATAAGCCTTTTTTTTATTGGATTTTTTTTTTCATATGATATATTCTGCCACACCTTTTCCCTTCCCTAACTCTCCCAGATCCTCTCACCTCCTCAACTGTCCAATTCATATGCTTTCTTTCTCTCCTTAAAAATAGAAACAAGCAAGCAAACAAACAAACAAAAAAACCAACCTACCAAACAAACAAAGAAAACCGAGTAACTCACACAAACAAACCCCACAAAACCCAAAAAATAGGAACCAAAATACACAAGCAAAAGAACAATGAGATAAAAATGCCCACACAAAGCGACACAAGACAAAGGATCTACAAAGATACTGTTGGGTTTGTTTTGGTTTGGCATCTACTGTTGGGGATGGGACCTGCCCTTAAGTGTGGTCTGTACACCCAGTGAGACTCACTGGAGAAAACTAATCTTCCCTTTGCAAGTGGGTGGCATGTGAAGGTAGCTTTTTTTTTTTTTTTTTTTTTTTTTTTTTTTTTGGTGGATTTTCAAGATGGTTTCTTTATGTAACAGTCCTCAGTCCTGGCTGTCCTGGAACTCCCTTGGTAGACCAGACTGGCTTTGAACTCACAGAGATCCACCTGTCTCTGTCTCCCAAGTGCTGGGATTAAAGGCCTGTCCACCACAGCCCAGCAAAGACAGTTTCTTGATTAGGGGTGGAAGCCCTATCCACTTTCCCCTCAGCACTGGGACCCATCTGGCTTGAACTCGTGTAGGCCCTGTGCAGGCCGTCAGTCTCTGTGAGGTCAGCAGTCCTGCTGTGTCTAGAAGACAGTTTCCTCAGTCATGCCTTCCCTCTGGCTCTTACAATCCTTCAGCCTCCTTTTCTGCATAGATCCCTGAGCCCTGAGGGGAGGGGTTTGATGAAGACATCCCACCTAGGACTGAGTGTTCCCAATCTCCAGTCTGTGCACACTGTCCTGTTGTGGGTCCCTGTCTTAGTTCCCATCTATTGCAGGAGACAGTTTCTCAGATGATGTTTGAGGGAGGCCCCGATCTGAGTCCACCCCAGATGATGGCTGACCCAGACCCTGATCTGAATCTATCCCAGATGATGGCTGACCCAGACCCTGATCTGAATCTGTCCCAGATGATGGCTGACCCAGACCCTGATCTGAGTCCATCCCAGATGATGGCTGACCCAGACCCTGATCTGAGTCCATCCCAGATGATGGCTGACCCAGACCCTGATCTGAGTCCATCCCAGATGATGGCTGACCCAGACCCTGATCTGAATCTATCCCAGATGATGGCTGACCCAGACCCTGATCTGAATCTATCCCAGATGATGGCTGACCCAGGCCCCTATCTGAGTCCATCTCAGACGATGGCTGAGTGAGACCCTGATCATCTTGACACCCTCTAGAGTCATCTGGGAAGAGGAACAGCAGTAGAGAAAGGACCTCCAACAGACTGGCCTGTAGGATTAATGACTGATTAGCAGGGCCCATCCCCTTGTGGCACTGTCACCCTCAGGCTAGTGGACCTGGGTTGTATAAAAAGGCAATTGAGTAAGCTGTGGAGAGCAAGCCAGTAAGCAGCATTCCTCCATGGCCACTGCTTCAGTTCCTGCCTCCAGGTTCCTGCCCTGAACTTCTCCCTACTTCCCTGTATGATAGACTACAAGCTGTAAGATGAAATAAACTCTTTCCTCACCAAGCTGTTTTGGATCATGGTGTTTATCATGTGTGTGTGTGTGTGTGTGTGTGTGTGTGTGTGTGTGTGTGTGTGTTTGTTATTAAACATCTGGGGGAAAAGACCACAGCATCACTTCTGATCACTATCTACCTAAACCAAAAAGGTGGCCACACTCCACCCGTGAAGGGAAGACAGAACACTTGATGGGGAGGGAGGAACAAGGGCCCCTCAGTCCACCTTTCCATTGCAGAGCAGCCTAGCCTCAAAAAGGAAACACTTGAATTTGCTTGAAACTACTTAACAAGAAGCTGGAACTGCTGCATATTCTGTCACAAGCTCTTTTGACAACCAGAGCAAGTATGACATTGTGACATCAGCCCTCACAGGTCTTCCAAGTGGGAAAGGAAAAATGGTACTGATGGGCAAGTTTTCCTTACTACCTGCAGCTCAGGGTCAGGTGGGGCTCTGGCAGATAGAGGCAAGCCAGCTGTTTTATATTTGGGGGGGGGGTTCTTGCAGGTGACAAGCCAGTTGTTTTTTGGGAGGGAGGGGGTTCCTGCAGGTGATAAGCCAGTTGTTTTTTTTTTTTTTGGGGGGGGGTTCCTGCAGGTAACAAGCCAAGCCAGGTGCTTTGGGGTACTTACAGGTATCCAAAAAGCAAAGGATTCTTTTCAAGCTGCATCTGAATCCGTCAAGGCCCTTTGCACTAAGACCTGTGGCAGACTTTGTCTACTGGTTTAACAGACTGACATACAGCTGCTGAGATCCATGCACCATCACTACCAAAGGGTTTAGAGCTGGAGTTCTCTAGAAACTGTTTGGCCATGCCAGGTATGGTGGCACACGCCTTTATCCCAGCACTTGGGAGGCAGAGGCAGGTGAATCTCTGAGTTCGAGGCCAGCTGGACTACACAGTGAGTTCCAGAACAGCCAGAGCTTCCCAGAGAAACCCTGTCTTGAAAAAACCAACCAAACAAAACAAAACAAAAACACACCACCAAAACAACTCAAAAAGCCCTGTTTGATCTGAATTTCTCTGTCCTTCTATTGTTAACAGGTTGTTGTGGTGTTCAGGCATTTCGTTACTTTCATAATTCTTTCTTTAGAAATGTTTTACTTTTATGTGTATTGATGTCTTGCCTGCATTTATGTCTGTGTACGACATGTGTGCCTGGTACCCCTGGAGGCCAGAAGAGGGTGTCGGATCCCCTGAAACTGGAGTTACAGATGTTGTGAGTCCTCTCCAGCCCCACCACTTTTGTTTGAGGGTACCTCATAAGGTAGCATGAGGTGCTGGCAAGGTGGCTAAGTGGTTAGATCACTGGCTGCTCTTGCAGAAGACCTAGGTTCACTTCCCAGTACCTACATGGAGGTTCACAGACATCTGAAACTTGAGTTGCAGGGATTTGATGTCCTCTCCTGGCCGCCACTCATATGGTGCATATATACATGCAAGCAAATACTCCTACACATAAAATAAAAATACATAAATCTTTTTTTAAAACATAATTATAGCACTCGAGAGGCAGAGGTAGGCGGATCTCTGTGAGTTCGAGGCCAGCCTGTGCTACAGAGTGAGTTCTAGGACAGTCAAGGCTACACAGAGAAACTCTGTCTTGAAAAATAAAAAATAAAATAAAATAAAATAAAATAAACTCCATACATAGGTAGTGCCATGGAATTAAGAATACAAAGCTCATGCTTCAAGTATTAACTTTTTGTTACACTCTATATAACTTTTTGTTTTTAACAAAAGTTTTCTAACCTACTTTCCTTTTTTTCTTTTTTGTGAGACAGGATCAGCATAGCCCTGGCTGGCCTGGAACTGAAAATGTAGACCAGACTGCCCTCACATCTCTGTGCGCCTCTCCAACCTATGCCTTCAGGTGTGCGTCATTCCTTGCTCATCCTGTCATTTCCCTGGAAAGGCTCCTCTTCTCCTTCAGACAGTGTGGCCCAGTGTGGCAGCTTCTGGCCTTGTCTCATCAGGACCAGGTCTGCCTGTTAGTGAGCTTTTATGGGGCTCTATTCTGTAGAAGGGAAGAAGAAAAGAAACAGAACCCACCGGAAGCCTGGTGGTCAACATCCAGGCATAACTTACTCAGAACTGGCCCAGTAACCCCAAACCAGCACATAGCTGTGGTTCAGGCTAGAAACCATAAAAATCCAAGTCACTTTTTAAAGTGTAAATATCAAAATGGCTGTCCTTTTTAATGTTGAGAAATTGTATTCCGGATAAGTCAAAATAATGATATTAATTTTATTTTAAAATATTCTGAAATGAGTACGTCTTTCTTGTTACCTTAGTGGAGACCGGGGCCAAGAAAGTGAGCATTATCTGTCCTTAGGTCTCTGACTGGGGCTGAGCAGTAATAAAGAACTCGGAGACATAGGTGAGGGTCTATGTTCAACCCCCAGTGCTACAAACAAACCATCCACAGGTCTTCAGTGTTAGTTAGATGGCCAAGCTTGGCATGTAGGAAGTGGCTGGCCAACCAAACTAGAACTTTAAGCAATTTATTTTTTACTGACAAAAATTTCCACTGAAAAACGGCTATTCATCTCAAATTCAAATTTAGCTGGGTGTCTGGCTTTTGTTTTTTTCTTTTTCTGGAGAATTTCAACAATAACAAACTCATGGTTAGATGGGCTTGAGGTGTTATTTTGTTTTTTAAAGGCTTTATTTTCCTGACTCTTGGGATTATAGTAAGGACTCCTGTGTCCTGCTGGAACCTTGAAGTAGGGCAACACCATTATGACCTTGTCAGCCCAAGAGCAGGTGCTATGCATTTATCAACCTGCATCCTCAGAACAAGCTGAGGATGTAGCCAGGACCTGGTCCCCAGATGAGGAAACGAAACGGAGAGCCTGGCACACTGAGCCACACAAATGTGAGGGCAAGAAGCAGGACCGGAAGCCAGCTGAGACCTGTCCCAGAGCAACAGGCTAAGAAACACTAAAATTCACTAAAATCACAAATGTCTCAGGCTTGACATGTGGCTCGGTTGGTAGAGGGCTTGTCTAACATCAGGAGGCCTGTTTTGGATCAAATGCCACACAAACCAGGCACAAACGGGTAGTGGTGAACACTTGTGATCCCAGCATTTGTGAAGTAGAGGCAAAAAGATCAGCCATTGAAGCCATCCTCAGCTCGGGAGAGAGGTGGAGGCCAATGTCTGGCATCTCTCCCTTAGGCAATTGGTTACATTATTTTATAGTATCACATTAACAAACAAAAAAGAGATAGAAATATTAAAATAGCGTCACCTTAAGATAATCAGAAGTTTGTCTTTTGATTGGGTCGTGTGTTTTTATTTAAAAATCAAAGCACACAAGCACATGCTGGATGGTGTTTACTCATCCTCTGTAGTACTGAGTTTGATTTGCACTGCAGAACTCTGAGAAACCCAGGACTTTTCCTGGCCAAAATGCTGCAAGAGCCGCGGTGGCCCCAAAGGGTCGGGCTGCCCTTCCCTGCTCATGAGGCCTTCCTGGTAGGGTTGAGTGCAGGCTTGCTCTCCCCTGACACATCACCGGCCCTTGCTTTCCTTGGCCTGCAGAGCCCTGTGGGACATAAATGCTATTATATAACTGGCCCCTCCCACCGCTCTCTCACCGGCCTTTGATCGGTCTTAGAAGGTGATTACATAGCTTCATTTATTTCTTTGAATACTCAAGTTTCACGGTCATTAAAGTAATCACAGACTCATCCCAGTCTCCATGTGAGGGCAATGTCTCCTCTAAGCACGACCCGTTTCTCCTCCTCTTTAGCCATCATTTCTCCCCTGCTCTCTAGCCCCCTTCCTGTTCCACCTTCAACGCTGCCATAAAAGACTGCGGCAATTTTAATACCTCTTTGGCAATGAATCATGACATTTATTCAGCTGATCTCCAAGCCATGAGAAGCTGGGTCTTACACTGTACAGAGCAAGCAAATCGCAAAGAGCAGCTCAGCGAGGAAAGGGTTAATCGGGTGAGTAAAGGCTATTTTTAAATCTGGCCCCTGTCTGCCAGGCATGGAAATCCACCCCGTACCGCAGAAATCCTAAATTGCACTGCCCTGCACCCCACTGAAAGTCTTCAGTGCGCTGTAAGACCTCCCCAGCATGGGGAAGATTGGGGGTGAGTCGCTGGAGGAGGGGCGCGGGTTCGGCCTTTGTGCTGCAGGCCAGTGGCGGAGGTCCCGCGGAGCAGGCACACAGAAACCCTCGAGGCCCGCAGGAGCAGCCCCGCACAAAAGCGCGTTACATGCTTGCAAATCGCCCCACCGCTGTTATTGTATTTACCGTGGTCTGCGGGGCAATTGTTTTCTCTTTGCAAAATTTTTCAGCTTCATGGGCTTTTCTCCTCCTCTGCAGCCACGGTCACTTGTACCACGAGGTCACATAGAGAAGTCCGCGTCTACCCTCCTCCGCGTGTCGTCCTCCGCCCCCCCCCCCCCACTTCTTCCTCAAGGAAGGGAAAAGATCCTGCCTGGGCAGGAGGCCACTGGAGGATGCGAGCGATCGATGAGTGCCCCAGCTTTGCTTTCTCTTCGAGGGAGACGAGATTGGAGAGCTGCGTGTTTGAAATAATAACTTATATCAGTCTTGTCTGTGTGGTTGGAGTCTATGTTTTCTGGCTTTATTTGAATACTGTTGTTAAAGATGATGCCCGCCCTGCTCCTTGGGGACGTATTTATTGGGATGAGAAAAGGAAAAAAAAGGTCACACGTAAACTTTCTTTGAATCAGTTTTGCATTTGTAAATGCATGAACATTGTTTGTTCCCCAGGAATTTTTTTCAATTCTGAAATTGATATAAATATCATATCACTATGGCTAGACATATGCTAAGAGTTTGAGGCTTCTTTGCTTGGAAGGTTTGAAGGAAGGAAAGCTACCAAAATAGTTATTTTAAAACCCAAAATGTGTGAGGAGTAGGAAATGGCCTGCTCAGTGGATAAAGGAGCCTGCCCCACACAAGCCTAGGGGGCTGGGTTTGATCCTGGGAACATGTGTTAGAAGAGACCCCAACTTCACAAAGTTATCCTCTGACTTCCTCCACACAGGGTCCATGGCATGTGTACATACACACACAGTAATAGTAATAATAATAATAATAATAATAATAATAATAATAATAATAAATTTTAAAAATAAAATCTGAAGGAAAGAAAGCTCTGTGAATGCACGTTCTTTTTGTCATTCTTGTGTGGGGGCTTTTGCTGCAGTTGCCTATTCTCCGGACTCACAGTGTAGCCCTGACTGGCCTGGAACACAGAGATGCACCCCACTCGGCCTCCTGAGTTACGGGAGTAAAGGCATGCCCCGCTATGCCCCCAGCTGTCTGTGGTTTTGTTTGTTTGCTTGGACAGCATCTTGCTGTGTACCACAGGTTGATATCCTCTGTGTACTCCAGAATAGGTTTAAATTCATGGCAATCCTCCTGCCTTTGCCTGAGATTACAAGCATGGACTACCACATCCATGAAGGTTTTCTCTTTTTTTTTTTTTTTTTTTGGTTTTTCGAGACAGGGTTTCTCTGTGTAGCTTTGCGCCTTTCCTGGAACTCACTCGGTAGCCCAGGCTGGCCTCGAACTCACAGAGATCCGCCTGGCTCTGCCTCCTGAGTGCTGGGATTAAAGGCATGCGCCACCACCGCCCGGCCATGAAGGTTTTCTCTTATTTGTTTTTCGTTTGTTTGGGGTGTGTGTGTGTGTGTGTGTGTGTGTGTGTGTGTGGTGTATGTATGTATATATGTGTGTGTGTGATGTATATATGTGTGCTGTTTATATGTATGTGTGTGTGTCTCCAGATGTTCTTCACAGTTAGAGCTTTCAGGACACTGATTTGTTATATATTTTTAGTTTACATCTTGCGTACCTAGTAGGAGTCCAGAGACTAACCTCAGGGCTAGAGGGGGAAGGTTGCTTGTTATAGCTTTTGATTGGTAATGTTTATGTTGCTCATCGCTGCCTAACAAAACACTGTAAAATTTGATTGCCTGAAACAACTACCATTTGCTCGTTTCTTATGGTGATGTTGATTTTAGCTACCAGAGTAATCATGGAATCTTGTTATCTGGAATGTACCTGTTCTGGACCTTCCAAAGTGGTCCGTGATACAATGCACAGGTAGACATTGGTAATGGTTGGAAGCGGTCCATAAGTCATGCTATTTGACTGGTCAGACAGAAAGCCATGTTTCTCCTCACAAACTTTCCTCCCCCCCAACACTTACCTTAAATTAAAGGGAAACTTCTACCCTTCGTAGGCCTAAACCTTGAATTGGCAAAGTTGCTCTTCCATCATACTCTATTGGGCAAATCAAGTTGTGAGTTCAAACCATATACAAGTGAAGGGACTAAAAAAAATGTGAGGAGTATGTTGCTTCTTGGTATCAATGTGCAAAGAATTAGCATGAGAAAGGAGCAAGGATAATTCTGTAGATTAGTGTCATGCCAACATCTCTATGAGAAGATACTGAGAACACTGAGTCACTGCCTTTGTCCTGCTTGCTAACGTATTTGGTAAATGTACAACGTTCTTTTATTTTTTGAGGCTATGATTACATCATTTCCCCCTTCCAGTCTCTCCCTCCAAACTTTTCCATATACTTCTCCGTGCTCACTTTCAAATTAATGGTCTCTTTCTCTCATTAATTGTTGTTACATGCTCTCTCTCTCTCTCTCACACACACACACACACACACACATATTTGTATATACACACATATACACATATTCCTAAATATAACCTGCTCAGTTTGTATATTGCTTCTTGTGTCTATGTTTGTTTGTTTGTTTTTTGTTTTTTGAAACAGGGTTTCTCCCGTAGTTTGGTGCCTGCCCTGGATCTTGCTCTGTAGACCAGGCTGGCCTCGAACTCACAGAGATCCACCTGGCTCTGACTCCCAAATGCTGGGATTAAAGGCATGCGACACCACCACCCATCATGTCTATGTTTTCAGGACTGACCATTTGGTACTGGATAACCAATTCTCGTGCTATTCCTTGAGGTAGACTATTTCTATAGCTCTTAGCATTTCTTAGTTGCCTGTAGTTTTTTGTGTAGGGGTGAAACCTTGTGGTCTCTCCCCGGTTCATTTCCGTATATTCATTCCTACTGTCCTTGTTCAGCTCATATTCAGGCAGTCATGTTGATTAGACTTTATGGGTGACATCCTAGGAGACACCGTCTCTCAGCACCCCCACCCCCAATTCTTTGACTTTTACAGTCTTTCTGCCCCTTCCTCCGCAGTGTTCCCTGAGCCTTAGGTGGGGGAGTGTTTTATAGATGTATCCATTGGAACTGGGTTCCACAACTCTGCAGTTTGACTAGTTGTGTTTTTCTGTATGGTCTACCTCTGTTGCAGAGAGAAGTTTCCTTGATGAAGGACCAGGAGTACATTTACCAGGCTAGACCCTGAATAAGGATGTTTTGTTTGTCAAAAACCTTAAGTTTTTTGTTGCCGGGCAATGGTGGTACATGCCTTTAATCCCAGCACTTGGGAGGCAGAGGCAGGCGGATCTCTGTGAGTTTGAGGCCAACCTGGTTTACACAGTGAGTTCCAGGACAGCTTGGACTATTACACAGAGAAACCCTGTCTTGAAAAAAAATAAAATAAAAAAAATTTTAAAAGAAGGTTTTTGTAACTGGCTGTGCTGGAGCATGCCTGTTATCCCATTGGTTGGGAAGTGGGTGTAGAGATCAGTTTGAAACTATCCTCAGCTAACACAGTGAATTTGAGGCCAGCTGCCTATCTTTACCTCTCTCTCTGGTTTATGTGATCAACTTCTCCACCGTTGAGTCAGAGATGCAGCTACATGTGGGGTAGCCGAGCAGGGAGGAGTCCTTGATACCGGGGAGCGGGGAGAGGAGGTTTCCTGCACTTGACTCTTTGTTGTTTTTAATGGATTCCCTGTGGCGACCAGGGAGGCATTCAGGAGGTGTTGGAGCAGGTAAATCCGGCCCAAGCCAGAGCTCAGGAAATAGTTCTGCTCCTGGAATGAGGACCACGTGATGAGCTTGCTTTGCATGGATGGGATGCCCCGGACGACAGACGGAGCGGAGCCAGGTGTCCACAGTTCTCTGCTAGGAGCTGGAGGATCAGCAGCTTCCTCACACACAGCTCAGTGTTGGCCTCTTCTCTACAGCCTGCCCCCTTCTCCTACGCAAAGCATGCAACCCCTGGGCTCTTCCACAGCTGACCTCTGTGCCTGCATCAAGGCGGCACAGGGGAGCACAATCACACAGGCTGCTGCTTGCCCTTTGACACTTAAGCCAGGTTATCCCAGGAGGGAACTGTGGGGAGATGGAGGCAAGCACCCAGCTTGGAGGTTTGTGGCTGGGGCTCCTCACCTATTCATAGAGGGACAGGAAGCAGAGACGGCTGGCTGGATTCTCACATACTGTTTTGTTGTGTTGATTTAGGGAAGGCTTCTTGCTGGTAAACACAATGGGTTTCTATATTATAAGCATTAATATTCCAATTTAAGGAAAAATCTCTTGCCATAGTAGCTTGAATAATAAAATATAAGGCTCTTGTGAGACAGTGAAAGACGAATTGTACTTCATTGCAGTCCAACACATCTGCTCAGCTGTGGTTAAGGATCTCCTGTTATTGCATTTCAAAAAGGAATCTTAGCCGGGCTATGGTGGTGCATGCCTTTAATCCCAGCACTTGGGAGGCAGAGGCAGGTGAATCTCGGTGAGTTCAAGGACAACCTGGTCTACAACTTGAGTTCCAGGACAAGCTCCAAAGCTACACAGAGAAACCCTGTCTCGAACCTGCCCCCCCACCCCCAAAAAAGGAATCTTAGCCATGACTGTAGAGACCTGAGGACAGACTCAGAGCATCCATATTGTTGTACAGTGTTGTACAGTGTCTGAGATTAGACAAAACCAGATTTCTGCATCCTAATTTTTTTTTTTTTGAAGCCCAGACAACTAAGGATGACTTTGAACTTCTGATCTTCCTGTGTCTACTTCCCAAGTTCTGAATTACAAATACGTACTACGTACTACCAGGCCTACTTTATGCAGTGGTGAGGCTGGAACCCAGGGCTTTGTGCATGCTAGGTAAACATTATACCAACTGAGCTACAGTCGTAGTCCTTGCCTCTTAATTTTGATTATTATTATTTGTTTTAAGAGCAATGAACTGTCTTCCTACCCAATTCACAGTAGAGGCTCTGGAGAGCCCCTGTTTCTACTGAGATGTGCCTTCTGTCGTGAAGCACCTCAGGAAACTGTCAACTAATGCTTTGAGCTATTTGAAAATTTGAGTTATGTTAGGGGCTTCTCTTTGGTCCTTGGGATGGCTGAAATTTCTGTTGGCTCCATGGCATATGGTTTGTTCATCTGCTTTAACTGTGAAAATGCATGTCAAGAATGAGATACCTTGGGACTGGACAGATGGCTCAGGGGTTAAGAACATTTGCTGCTCTTCCAGAGGACCCGGGTTCAATTCCCAACACCCACATGGCAACTTAGAATTTTCTGTAACTCCAGTTCCAGGGGATCTGACACCCTCACACAGACATACATGCAGGCAAAACACCAGTCAATGCTCATAAAACAAAAGTAAATAAATTTAAAAGAAAAAAGAAAGAATGGAACACCCTAAGCTCTCCTTGGGACACAAATCATTTCAGAATTTCTCCCTAACTTTACAGGATGTCCCAGAGGTCACTCAGTTCGGGAAGGGGGAGGGCAGTGGTCCTTGTGTTTTCTCCTAGGAGGTGGAGTGGGAGGTGAAAACAATATGCCACACCACGCCCAGAAGCTAAAGGGAAACTCAGTCTTACCTGGGAAAGCCAGAGCCCCAAGGGGCCTTCTGGGTGGAGCTTCTTGAGCACTGCCTGGGGTGGTGACTGGAAGTCTGACAAGGTCAGACTTCTTTTCAGTCCTAGCCAGCCTGGACTTAGTAAAGTGATTCTCTTGTTTGTCATCCCCTGCCTCACCTTTTCTAGTGCGGGAATTGTAGGTCTGGGCCTCCATGCCTGGCAAGAGCATTCTTCTTTCTAAGTGAAATTTGCCAATTTTAGAGAAGGGTTAATTTGTCTATTATTTCTTTAAAATATGTCATGTAGCTTTAGCCATTCTATGGATCCCAGCACGAGGCTGAAAATGGTTGGAAGATCAGATGTGAAGGCTGGAGAGATGGTTCAGCAGTTAAGAGCACTTGCTACTCTTGCAGAGGACCTGGGTTCAGTTTCCAACACCCACATGGCAACTCAGTCATCTGTAATTCCAGGGAATCTGTTGCCTTATTCTGACCACTCCAGGCACCAGGCATGCATATGGTGCGTGTACATACATGCAGGAAAAATATTCATACACACCAAATCAAAAAATACAATCTTAAAAAAGAAAAAAAAGATCAGAAGTGAAAAGTTGATCTGGGGAACCCACACTGTAATCCCAAGTCCTAGAATAACTGCGGGTCATTTATAGAGTCAGAGACACGACCCAACTGCCAAACAAGCTTGCCCCAAGCCTGACTGACAACCTAACCTGAGTCCCTAGAATTCACATGGTAGAAAGAGAGAACCAGTTCCCACAAGTTGTCTTATGACCTTCACACACACACACACACACACACACACACACACACACACACACACCCCAGGCAAGTAAGTCATAAAATTGAAATACTGTCATTTCACATCTATAATATAGGCACATTCTCATCATTCAGCAAACATTTCATTGCACTTGCTATGGAAATTCATTATCTATGACCTCTTTATGGCTGTTGCAGTCTAGTGGGAGAAGTAAGTGGTGAGTACCAGGAGTGGGGTGTGGTGGTGCGTGCTTTTGATCCTGGCCCTTGAGAAGCAGAGGTGGGCAGGTACCTGTGTGTTTCAGCACAGCCAAGGCTTCATAGTGAGTCCCTGTCTCAAAAACACAAAGAAAAGGAAAAAGAAGAAAAGTAATAGAGAAAAACCCAGTCAAAGGGGTTGGAGATTTAGCTCAGTGGCAAGGCCCTGGGTTCGGTCCTTAGCTCCAGGGAGGCTGGGGGTGGGGGGTGGGGATGGGGACGCGAAGAGGACCCATTCAAAATAAGGGGTTTGACCTGGATAAGGCAGGGCACACCTGGAGGCTATAGCAGAAGGAGAGAAAGTTCAAGGCCAGACTGGACTACTAGTGAGAACTGGCCTCAAAAATAAACAAGATAAGGCCTTGCAGAGTTCATGGAAGGCCAGAGTTCTAATTGATTCAGGTCAGATAGTGACTGTGTCCTTGAGAGAATGACACTTGAGCTGAAGGAGGAAACCAAGGGACCATCTAAGTTCCCAGCAGTGTAAACAGGATGTACAAGGCCCCCAAGGTCTGGGCAGGCTTGAGAGGGGACCTGGGACACAGGGACCCCAGGCCCATTTCTGACTAAGCAACATCCCTGCACTTGTGACCCCACCTCTACCTGACTGCTCTCCTCCTATGCAGGTTCTGTAGGAGGAAGCTGTGGTCTTCATGAGGACAAGGACCTTTGAGGGGACGTAACCCTGGATCCTCATTTCTTTGACTTCATTTTCTTGACCCCACAGCAGTATTTCAAAAGAAAGATCTGGACTTTAACACTCCCTGAGTGCCCACAGGCTGCTAGAGAGGCTTCCCAGAGCACTGGATTTTCCTTGAGAGTAGAAACAGCGCACGGGACTCTGGGAAGATCGAGGTCCCCTTTGGGGTTCTTAGCCTTCTTAATAAAATAATTGTCAAACGGAAGCTCAATGACAATTTTATTAGAGTTTTAAAAACCTCAGCATCTGCCTGGAGGAGGAGAATGGGGGAGAGAAGGAAAAAAGCTGTGGCCTTTGGTCCTTCACAAGGAGACAAGCAGCCACATGGCAGGGAAGGGGGCTGTAGAGAGAGTTAGAAAGGCCAAAGTGTCAGAGAAAGCATCCTGAGTTCAGGCCAGCAACAGAAAGAAGAGAAAGAAATGGAAGGGTTGCACTCAGAAGTGTACAATCTCTAGATCCTCAGCGCGGCTCGGCTTGGTTTGAGGGCCCCCCACCCCCCAAAACCAGGGGCAGGAATTCTGGGAGAGAACAATACAGCATCTCATTGAAAGACAATGGTCTCTTCAGCATGGCTTAAGGTAGACCCACCTTCCTAGGGGTGTCCCTTGGCCAGGTAATTGACACTGTTCTACTTGAATGTTAGGGCTCCACGTAGGCTAGGCCAGAAATTCACCTCTCTTTCTCTCTCTCTCTGTCTCTCTCTGTCTCTTCCCTCTCTCTCTCTCTTTCTCTCTCTCTCTCTCTCTCTCTCTCTCTCTCTCTCTCTCTCTCTCTCTGTCTATCTTTTTCTCTCTCTCCTTCCCCCACTCCCTCCTTTGCCTCTCTCGTGTTGTTTGTCTGTGTTGTGTTTTTGTTTTGTTTTGAGACAGGGTCTCACTGTGTAGTCCTGGCTGACCTGGAACTCGATATGTAAACCAGGCTGATCTTGAACTCACAGAGTTCCTCCTGCCTCTGCTTCCCCAGTGCTGGCATCAAAGGCATGTGCCACCGTGCCCAGCATCAGATTCTGTTCTCTTGACTGGTTTTCCATTAGCGGGCCTCTCTTGCTAGTCTAATCCCATCATTTCACAGATGAAGTAGACCAGCAGAACTGAGCCCAGGGCTGCATGAGGGCAGGCTCTGCAGCAGTGATACCTTTCCAGTTGTCTTTTGACTTTTTTTTCCTTCAAACAGGAGGATTGCATTATGTTGCCCAGGCTGGCCTTGAACATATGATTCACTTGATTCATCAACCCAAGTACCTAAGGTGACAGATTCATCCTGCCTGATTCCATGATTACATTCTAGAAAAAAACAGACTTAAAATATTTTCAAGGCCAAACGCCTATCAGTGCCTCTCTACAAGTCACACTGACAAGGTACGCCCACAGTACACCCTGACCAAGCTCGGCAGTGTCTCGACACACATTGTAATTAGCACATTTATTTTGCACAAGGAACTCTCAAAAGAGTAGAGTGTACCCATCCTCTTTCCAGCTCAGCCCCCCAAAAGATGCTTTTACCCTGCAACCTTTCCATCCTTGGAGCTCACAGACTGTCCTGGCGGGCAAGGAAGCAGCGTTTAGGCCTCAGCAGTGAAAGAGCAGTGTGGTGCCTTCCTGTTATCCACTTGGGAAAAAAACAACCATTCCTGGAAATTAAAAGGCAGAGAAAGGAAAAGAAGGAAGGAGAAAAGGGTAGAAAGGAGCCTTCCTGTGGTGCAAGGTTGTTCGTTCTGTGGACAGACAGTTCAATTCACAAGTCTGGGTCAAGCACACTGTGTCAATACTGTCATGCCTGGCAGGCTCTGGAGAGACAAGGCCAACCACGTTGAGGGTGACAGTCTTGGTAGAACAGTTTTAGGGCAGTTGACTCCTTATTACCCTCAAAATGCTATGGAGCCTGGGACCTACCCACCAAGCCTCTTCATGCTGGCACACTTCTATGCATTCCAGACAGGAAAGCTGGGCAATTAATTTGACCTGAGCTACAGAGTGGGACCCTTCCTCACAAGCCAAAGCCAAATCAAACCCAAACAAATGAAACACAAGTAACTGGGATGGATCTACCTAGCAAAGCCTTCGGCCCCGGGTTCCTGGGTTTAACTTTAATGTATGACTGTCACTTTTCCTATGATGGGGGAGGCAGAGAGCAGGACACATCCACTTAAGAGTCGCCTTTTGGGAAGGCTGTAAAATATAGAATTAGGAATCAGTTAACCGAGGGGGTGGTGGTAGCCTTTCAGAAGAAGGTCAGTGCGGCACAACCTCCCTTCCTAGCTTCAGTTCACAGTCTTCCACACGTGTGTGGCTTCCTTCCCAAGAGAAGCATAAGTGTTCTGGAGAGAAAGGAAAAGAGAATCAAAGCCGTCAGAAACAGCCCTGCCAATATTGATCTCTTAGAGCTGAAAAAAGAAGGCTCTACCAGGAAGAATTTAAATGGAAAAGAAGAAAACACTGCAGAATGTTATGTGCAAGACAGAGTGAGGAATTAATTATGATACTTGTCAAGCTGGGCATGGTGGCACATGCCTGCGATTGCTGCACTCAGGAAGTGGGGACAGGAGGATCAGGAATTCAAAGCCAGCCTTGGAAGGGAGAGGCAAGAGGATCAGTAGTTCAAAGCCAGCCTTGGTTACACAGTAGGTTCCAGGCCAACCTAGACTATATGAATGCCTGTCTCAAATAAGCACAAAACAAAAACAAAAACCCAACCACCAAAACGTTATACTAATTAACTGCCAAGCGGGATGTGCCCCCTGGCACGTCATGTACATTTAGCTCCAGTAGGCCTGGTATCTCCCAGCTGTAACCTTTGACCAGATGTAGTATCAGATGTGAATTCCCTCCTGTGGGGCGGCATCAATTCCAGCGGAAAAGTGGTTGGTTATCCCCATAACAAATTCAACTTCTGAATAATTACGTTTATCTCTGTTGTAAGCTCTGGTCAGGAAGCTTCTTTTCACAGAGGGCAATGGTGCCTGCAGACCAGGTAACTAGCCAAAGTGCTAAGTCTAAGTGGTTATTGAAGACCCAAAGCCTCAACCATGAATAGGACATCTACATCATATCCTCAATGGCCCAGAGTCTGTCTTGGAAGAAAGGGCAGAAGAAAATAAGAGCTGGGAGGGGTGGTGTGCTGTGCTGTGCTGTTTTCCAGGCATGGCCATTGCGCTCATGGGGTCACATCAGCCAAGATTATCCGCAGAAGACCTGCACAATACTGGGCCCATCAACATCTGTAGGTAATTCATGGTTACTGAGGAGGGACAGATGCATTCTCCACTGATGCAGCCACAGGTAAAGTGTCCATGGTCCTAAAAATAATCTCTCACCCAGGATCCCAAAAGCCATCTGAGCGAAACTCACTGGGTCAAACACACACATACATACACCCGGCATGAAGGAAGGGGATGAACTGGGACTCAAATCCTCATGATTTTCTTGGTAGACCTTTCTCCCTTGTGCTCTTTTGGGACAGGGTTTCACTGTGTAGACCTAGCTGGCCTGCTGCAACTTACCAGGTGGCCTATCCTCTACCCAAACTTACAGCCACCCTCCTGTCTCTGTTTCCTTAG
>NC_081421.1:32644361-32649361 GCF_949786415.1 Peromyscus eremicus
CTGTGTGGTACAGAAAACACTGCTCCAGGAGCCGCGGGAGTCTGAGTCAGATGCCTGTGACCTCTGGCTGCCTCAGTCCAGGCTTCAGAAGGTGTCCTGGAAGAGTTCGATATTCGTGTGAGTGTGGAAGTATGTTGTACATTTTTGGTGATATATGGGATAATGCCAAATGGGAATAACAGAAGCCTAAGTCTAAAATTTATTTATAAGTGGGGTGAAATTTTCTCCTTCTCCTCTGACATGATCCCAGGCTTCTAAGACTTGGTGTTTAATATGACAGTCAGAATCCCCAAAAGTCCAAAGACTTTCCCTCATGATAAAGTTGTTCTATTATAGCTCATGCTGTTCACTTTGCTTCTCTTAGGCTGTCAGGGCAGAGCAGACAAACTCAGGCAATGACTGTGGAGTCAGGTGTCGGAAGTGTTTCAGTAGCCTGAACAAGTTACTTAGGCCCACCAAGACTGTATTCTGCTCTGTGAAATGGGAATAGTGGAATAGTACCACCTGTCTTGGAGATCTGCTGACAAAATAGACATGATGTTTGTCTAGCTCTGCGTGTACCCACTGTGTGCTGGGTACTATTAAGACTGAATCAATTTTTTTTTTGTTGTTTGTTTTTTTTTGTTTTTTTGTTTTTTGTTTTTTGTGAGACCAGGTCTTAAGTAGTCTGGAATGGGCTCAAATAGCCAAGTTTGAGTTTCGGATCCACCTGCCTCTACCTCCCTAGAGCTGGGATTGCCAGTATTCACCAGCATATCTGGGCTTTTAAAATTTTTTGTTTATTATTGCCGTGGGTGAGTATAGGTATCCAACTATTGCTGGACGTGTGGCGTGACAGTCAGAGATCAATTTTCAGCAGTCTTTTCTCTCCTCTCCTTCTACCATGGTTTCTGGCGAGTGGATTCAGTCCTCAGACTTGGGCAGATGAGCCAACTCACCAGCGCCACACTCTCATTTATTCAGTGCTGAGGATCCCAGCAGGCCTAGAGGTTTGTGCAGACCAGGCAAACACCCCCAACGGAGCCCTGGCCCCAGTCGGACTTCAGGACTTCAGGTTCTAGTCTAGTCTTTTTCCTCTTTGCCTCAGTTTGTGTTAGATATTATGTAAAATACAAAGAAATCAGGTGTGGGGGTGGGAGAGCTTAGTCCCCAGTCGCTGTAGGGCTGAGGTGGGAAGAACAGCAGGAGGTCATGCTGAGCAGCAAGAACAAGTCTCAAGCTAAAGCAGAAAAACTAGCCAAGGACACACGGCTGCTCAGAGACTGGCCACATCCTGGCTCCAGTCCTTGCGGATGTTTCCAGCAGTGTTCTCAGAGCAAGGCCAGTCCCATCATCTGCTGAGAGACTTCGCTTGCTCATGATTCTGCTTTAAAAGGCACTTAACAAACAGGACCACAATAAACTTCAGTTTTACAGTCAAGTGGGACTTTGCTATGAGCTATGAACACAGAGAAAGGGCTGCAGAAAAGGAAGCTTCTGAGCCAGCCACACTAGAGGGACACGCATGCTCAGAAACACGATTCGGGCCTCTCTGCTTGTTTATTCAGACCCTCTTTCTTGGAGACTGTTGCCCAGGGTCTGGGTCCCCAGCAGGAAGGAGGCTCAGGAGATGACTTTCAGTTTAGGCTGAGGAAGCTTGTAGAAGGGTGTAGACTTGAACGCTGCAGCATTGTTTGCTGGCTGGTGACCTTTGGCAAGCTGTGAGATCTCTCTGAAGATCAACTTACGATGGACAAATGTCAGCGCTTCACAGAGTTAATGAAAAATGAAGCAGAGGGCCTGAATGTGGAGCACAGAACTCTGAGATCATGGCTGAAGTTAGTCAAGATGGGATGAAGATGCCGTCTCTTAAAAAAAATGTTAATTAGCTGGACGCGGTGGCGCATGCCTTTAATCCCAACACTTGGGAGGCAGAGGCAGGAGGATCTCTGTGAGTTTGAGGCCAGCCTGGTCTGTAGGGAGAGTTCCAGGACAGCCAAGGCTACACAGAGAAATCCTGTCTCAAAGAAAAAAAAAAAGACACAGGTCAAACCAAGCATCCAGGCATGGTTTGGCTGTCTATAACTGTACTCTAAGCATTCAGGAGGCAGAAGTAAGAGGACCAGGGTTCAAGACCAACTCTGGATATATAGTAAATTCAAGACCAGCTGGGACTACATGAGACCCTTTCTTAACAAAGAAACACCACTGAAATGAGACCCATGAGTTCCCTGGCCCAGCCTCACTCTTGAGCATGCTTGCACTTGCTTCCCGCTTGCTCCTCTGTGAGACCTGCTTCCCGCTTGCTCCTCTGTGAGATGTCTGACCACTCTCTCTCTCCTTTTGCTCGGGCGGCTTTCTGTGTCTCAAGGTGAATCTGGACCGTGTGTGTCTGGGGCTTCTTGATTTCTTTCTGTAAGGAGCTATACTCAGGGAAGATCATAAGAGCCTGGGGATGTGGCTTAGCAGGTAGAGTGTATGAAGCCCTGGATTTGACCCCAGCACTGCATAAATTGTTGTGGTGGCACACTCCCAGAACTCTATCACTGGAGAAATAGAGATGGTAACATCATGAGTTTCAAGGTCATCCTTCACTACATAGTAAGTTTACGGGCAGCCTGGGCTAACTGAGACCCCGTCTCAAAAGTAAAACAAGGGCTGCCAAGGTGGCTCAGTGTGTAAGAAAGACTTACTGCATAAGACTAACAATCCGAGTTTGATTCCTGAAATGTTCAATGAAGGGAGAGAATCAATACTAGAAAGTTGTCATCTGACCCTCATGTGAGTGCAGTGACATTTGTGACCCCAAACTTACACATACACATAATAATAAATAAGTAAATATTAAAAAGCAAAGACAAGGCACCATGGTGGCACACGCCTTTAATCCCAGCAGAGGCAGATGGATCTCCGTGAGTTCAAGGCCTTCCTGGTCTGCATAGTGAGTTCCAGGACAGCCAGAATTTCATAATTGAGGGACTGTGTCTCCAAATAAAGAGAGACAGATGAGATCATGTTGGGGGAACTGGACCTTGGAGACAGTAATTGAATTGGATCTGAGGGATAGAGGGGTTTAGAGAGGCGGCAGCACTCTAGGGCCCCTGCCCCCGATTCTTACCTCCTTCTTTGCCCTGACTCCCCAAAGCAATGAACCTGTAGCACTGTGTATGAGAACAGCGTCAGAATCTCACACATGTTCATCATACAGATGAAGCTTAAGCAGGACATGTCTCAAGGTTAAAGGACTTAGGGTTAGTCATCTGTTTGTCACAAGCTGCCTTTTTCACCTCAACCACAAAGGAAATACATCTTTGCATCTAATTATAGAATTAACTCATACAAATATTTTAGTTGCCAAAAAAAAAAAAAATCTAGCATCCTAAGCATAAGAGAAGTTCTTTTGAAATCTCCAGCCCCAAGTCCCCATTGAACTCCAAAGTGCACTGCTTTTCTAGTGGGTCCTATGTCACACAGGGGGTGGCACTCTACTCATTTCAGAGTGTCTGGCACACTAGGTCATTCGGCTTCTGCATTACTTCATGCAGACAGGCCAACATTCTTTTTTGATTTCTGCCTAGTATTTTGTTTGATTGTAGGAAACATTTTGAAAATACCCCCCCTTTTTTTTCTTTTTTTAAGTATGTGGTTTTAATTTATAGAAATACTTGTCATAGGTCTTTTTGAAACCGTCCTAATCACAGAAATCATCCAAAGCCTCCAGGCCCACTCTCAAGATGGCTTCTTCCGTAGGCCTGGAGGGGAATGGGACAACAAGTTTTTGAAAGTATTTGTTTTTATCCTCTTGTTTGTTTGTTTTTTGAGACAGGGATTCCTTGGTAGCTTTGGCTGTCCTACAACCAGGCCTATAGATCAGGCTGGCCTCGAACTCACAGAGATATGCCTGCCTCTGCCTCCTGAGAGCTGGGATTAAAGGCGTGTGCCGCCACCACCCAGCTATTTTATTTATCGTTTTAATGTATATCAGTATTGTGCCTGTGTGTATGTACGTGCACCATGTGAATGCCCGGTGCCCCAGAAGTCAGAAGAGGGTTTCAGATTCCAGGGAACTGGAGCTGTGGATGGCCGAGAGCCACCTTGAGTGCTTGAAATTGAACCCAAACGCTCGGCAAGAGGAAGTCCTCTTAACCACTGAGCCTCCTCGAGTCCCAGGAGGGCAATTTTTAATCAATGCCCAGGGGATTTTTTTTTTTTTTTTTTTGAGGGGCGAGGGGATAGGTTTCATGTAATCTAGGCTGGCCTTGAACTCCCAATCCTCCTGGACTTAGGAGGTGGAGGCAGGAGGATTGCTGTAAGTTTGAGTCTAGCCTGTTCCACGTAGCAAGGATCCAGCAACCCAGACTGTCTCCAAAAAACAAACCAAACCAAAAATGCATGGCAGCAGAGTCCTAGCTTGTTGGCTCTTTTCCATATTTAATATTGTGATAGACATCTGTTTGCTGTGACAGGCTAAATGAGATAACCACATCAGGGAAGAAGGAGTTACTTTGCTGTAGGTTCAGAGATTTGAGCTGGGGGTCCTTGGCCTCTGTCATTTGGGGCTGTGGCAACTGAGAAGACCCAGGACCTATAGGAAGCTGAGTGACAGGAAGAGGCCAGGGGCAGGAAACAGCCTCCACAGGCACACCTACTTCCTCTAATTAGGACCCACCTCCTACTGGACATCCCCTCCGGCAGAGCCATAGTGCAGGGATCCATAGTGAAGAGCAGAGCCTTAACTCAGGTGAGTAGGCCTTCTGGTAGGAAATAGATGTTCTTATCTATCTATCTATCTATCTATCTATCTATCTATCTATCTATCTATCTAGGTGTGTCAGATCTCACTACAGATGATTGTGAGCCACCATATGGGTGCTGGGAATTGAACTTAGGGCCTCTGAAAGAGCAGCCAGTGCTCTTAACCTCTGAGCCATGCCTTTAGCCCTGGAAATAGATGTTCTTGGTTGGTTTTTTTTTTGTTTTGTTTTGGTTTTGGTTTTTCGAGACAGGGTTTCTCTGTGTAG
>NC_081421.1:32651861-32744868 GCF_949786415.1 Peromyscus eremicus
GAGTCCCCTCTTAGGTTCAGCCAGTACTGTCCTTAGCTGTGCCTGGTCACCCTAGGTCACCCACTTTCTCCAAAGAACAAACCATCAGTCTTTCGAAGGGATGGAGATGGGTGGTCACCCAGCTTTATAGGTAGGGGGAGAGATCCAAGAATGTTCCTGGAGAAACAAGATAGCTTAAACATGTCTTGAAAAAGAAAGCAAAGTCAAACACAGGTGTGGCAACTCAACTATCATCACAACACTTGGGAGGCAGAGGCTAGCTTGGGTTGTATAAGGCTAGCCTGAGCTATATAATATCCTGTTTCAAGAAACAACAAACGGGCTGGAGAGATTGTTCAGCAGTGACTAGCACTTGCTCTGCTTTTGCAAAGGGCCTGGGTTTGGTTCCCAGCATCAAGTGGCAGCTTACAACCATCTGTAATTCCAGTCCTAGGGGAGCTGACGCCCTCTTCTGGCCTCTGAGGGCACTGCATGCATATAATAGACATGCAGGTAAAACACCCATATGCATAAAATAAAAATAAAGGGAAAAATAAAAAAGAAAGAACAGCCCATCAACCAAACAATTTTGTGGGACCACACCTGTGATCTCAGCTCAGGAAGGCTGAACAAGGGGATCACCTGGTCTCCTGAGGTGTTGGGGACAGAACCAGGGTTTCATGCACAATGGGCAGAGCTCTACCAACCCAGATTCATCTATAGCGCAAATTCTGTTTCTCCGTTTCTTCTCTTTATACAGCTTTAACTACTTTTATTTATGTGCACGTGTGCACATTCACACTCAAGTGCCACAGAGCACGTGTGGATGTGAGAGGAAAAACTTTCAGGACCCAGGTCTCCCACCGTGCGGGTCCTGGAGGTTGAACGAAGCTGTCAGGCTTGGCAGTGGGGTCTTCACCCACAGAACCATCTCGTTGACCCCTTAGTTGTTTTGCTTTTCTCTCTCTCTTTTTTTTTTTTTTTTTTTTTTTTTTTGGCCACCACACTGCAGAAGATTATTCTTTCAGAAATGGCTTTAAAGGCTGTTGTTTATTCAGATGTGGTCACATAGCCTAGCATCTCAGTATTTGGGAAGCGGAGGCAGGGGGATTAGGAGGAGTTCAATGTCATCCTTGGTTATACAGCTACTGGAGACCCTATTTCCAAAAGCAAAAATACTCAGGTACATGTGCACATACATGCACAAACAAGTATCTTAGCTCCACAGGACGTGGACAGTGCAGCCACCTCCTTATCTGGAAGACAAGGAGACCCAGGGTTCTTAGGAGGTACAGTAACATAGTGGGTCACAGTGATGGCCCACAACAGTTAGCACTGTTAGCACAATTAACCCTCACAGCACTCATGACACTTCATATTGTAATCTCAACACTTGGGGGACTGAGGCAGGAGGATTGTGATTTGAGACCCTTGGGCTACATAGTGAGACATTGCTATACAAATGTTTTACAAAAAAATGGAAAAGAAAGAAAGGTATGTGCTTAATTACTCCCAGTCTAGAATTAACACACATTCTAAAATAGGGACACCATGGCACCACACCTGCCCTCCACATTCTGTTTGGAGGGGTATTCTAAGCCCTCACAGGGAGATGAATTTAGGGGATAGCCTGAGCTAACAGTAAACTGAGTACCAGGTTGAGGACAAAGGGCTACAGAGGCCAGGGGGTCCAGGGCAGGTCCCTGGAAGGCAGGACTAAGCCGTTGTGTTGTATTTCATTTTATTTATTGTATTTTCCTGGAGGAAGTCTCATGTAGCCCAGGCTGGTCTTGAACTTCTTATTCTCCAACTTCTCCCTTCCAAGTCATGCCCAGTTTCAGATAAATTCTAATTATTTACCAATATTCAGATATCAGAAGTCGGGAGCTGGTTGGTGGTGGCTCATGCTTTTAATCCCAGCACTTGGGAAGCAGAGGCAGATGGATCTCTAAGAGGCCAGCCTGGTCTACAGAGCAGTTCCAGGACAGCCAAGATGACAAAGAGAAACCTTGTCTTGAAAAACCAAAAACCAAAACAAAACAAATAGACAAACAAACAAAAAAAGAAAAGAAATCAGGAGACTTCCTATGAATACTAATAGTCTCAGCTTCTCATGACAAACCGAAAGATCTGGAGGTCCTGGGCCCGCACTACCCTTCTGAATGACACCACACTGGATTGTCACCGGGTGCTGAGTTTCTGCCCGTCTTTGGCAGAGGAAGAGCCAAGAGACGATGTGGTGCTTGTACACACAGCCACTGGACTCGCTCAGAGGTGAACTTCTAAGGTGGAATATTTGAGGAGAGATCAAGGGAACAGATGAAAAAAATCACTGTGGGAGTGAGGCTTAGGAAGCCCCTCCCCTCCCAGGGATCTATAGGCAGTGAGTGGTTGATGGGAGCGGGAGAGAGTGTAAGTGCCCATCGTCCTGTAAATAACCTCTCCCTCAAGCTCCTGTCTGCACCCTAATGAAACTCATGGGTTTACCCTGCACTCCCTCAAAAGAGAAAGGGGAGCAGCTAGGAAGAGGGAGACAGAGAGTGTGAGGGCAACAAGACAGGGTGGGAGTGAGTATGATCAAAATATATTACATACATGTATGAATTTTAAAAAAACACAGTATTGACTAGCGCCCCGGTGTACAATAGAAGGTAACTGTAAGCCAGGCGTGGTGACACATACCTGGGACCCCAGCACTCAGGAGGCAAGAATAGCAGGAGTTCCAGGTCATCATCAGCTACACAGCAAATTGAGCCAGCCTGAGCTACACGAGACCCTACCTCATAAAACAGATAAATAAATGTAGCTGGGCCACAGTGCATTCCCAGGATGCAAGAGCCTGGGCACTCAGTCTCCTAGTTAGTAGCTGGATATACAGGAAGTTCTCACACTCTTTGAATTGGCTCAGTGAACTGGCAAGGTGTTTTCAATGTAAAACTTCACTGGTCCTAATGCAAACCGAAGAATATGTTTTCAAAGATGATCAGAGAAGCCAAATCCAGCACTCTGGAGGCTGAAGCAGGTCGGGAGTTTAAGGTCAGCCTGGGCTACTGAAAGAGGCGGTTTCTTTTACCATAATTTTTATACCACTCATATGCAAACCTTATGTATATTTTTAACAACAGTCCTTGCTCTTGGCCACTTGTTGAAAGCACAGAGTCTAGGGCCACAGAGACCTGCTGCCCTTTGCCCTGAAGGTTCTGCCTGATGAGTGACAGGCATGCTGTAACTCTGGCCGAGTGCCTCTTAATACAGGATTCAAGCCTTGCCCAGGCTAAGTAAGAGTTACTTAGTAAAGATTTAACACAGAACGTGGGGTAGGGGTGGGGAGCAGGAAAGAA
The DNA here is from genome assembly GCF_949786415.1 of Peromyscus eremicus. Classification (NCBI taxonomy): domain Eukaryota; kingdom Metazoa; phylum Chordata; class Mammalia; order Rodentia; family Cricetidae; genus Peromyscus; species Peromyscus eremicus. Next base: position 32,655,182 of record NC_081421.1, read on the forward strand.
ACAGCAAGGCAGGGACGGGGTAAGAGACCACGCTTCTTCATTGTATTCCACCAACTTGTATAACATTTTCCTCAGGTTTCCTCCTTTTGAGTATCAACTTCATGAGGGCCAGTGGGATGGCTCAGTGTGTAAGGGTGCTTGCTGGCAAGACTGATGCCCTGGGTTCGATCCCCAGGGCCCACATAGTGGCAACTGAGACCCTTGTTCTCCCGAATATCTGCTTACTGACTATGTCATTTTCAAGGCTGACCTCTTTTGAATAACTGGCTCCTAAAAAAAACCTCTCTGCATGCTCTGCAACTTCGTGTTTCTGCAACAACTAAAATAAGTTTTCATAGAGATAGTCTTTGAAGAATAATTGCTTAAAAAATCCCCCAACTCTCTAACCTCCATCTATACTTGGAGCTGGAGACACTGACTGTTCCCGTTCCCAAGAGGAAGTGACAGGGAGGCTGCAGTCGGTGTCTTCACATAGTGATCCATTGTGACAGTCCTGGCCCACACAAGTGAATCATTGATTAAAACCATGAGCAGCAAGGACTTCCTGAACTTAATTTTTTCTCCTTTAATCATTTTATGTCTGGGAGCTAAAGTCACTCGCTGTGCAATTTAAAACTAAAAATATATGAGCTACAGACTTTGCAGCGTGGCCTCTCCCGCTGAGACATCATGTGTGGGTGCAGTTCCTACGCCCGGACAGATCGCAGCTTGTTTGGGACTTGACGAGAATATCTTCCATCAGAAGACTTGGCCATCGCTGGATGACTTGAGAACTCCTGAGGTGGGTGTAGTGATTCATATGTGTAACTCTAGGCCTTGGGAGGCAGAGACAGGAGGATTGCCACAACTTCAAGTCTGTCTTATACAGATAGACCCTGCCTCATGCAAATAAGCAAAACAAAAACAAACAACAACAACAAGAAAAAGCCAGGGTGGAGGCAAGAGCTGGGGCTTATGTCGGTCTTCATAGATGAGTTGAGGACGTCTCCAACAAAGCTAAACACATCAGCAAACACAAAACTCTGCCCTCTCCCTAAAAAAGAGAACTCTCGGGACTAATCAAGATGTTGAGTTGCCTTTGCCTTTAAAATTGATTTCAAGATATGTTCGTTGAAACAAAAAATAATACGGCTGGAGCTGTGCGTCTATCAGAGTGACTGACAGATTGGAATTTGCTGGGAAAATAGATTATTTTCCCTCAAAGAGAGTAAAGTTTTGGTTTTTGAAGTCAATCAGAAAACTAACAATTTGGACAGATGAAGAATCAGCTTCCCTCTCTGAAACAGTGTATTTCTAATGATTTTTATGGACACTATAATAAGGATCTGGGAACAAAAGCTGGGTATGGATGTGTTTTTAGCTAGGAGACTGACAAGAAATAATGGCATGAAATAAAGTAGGTTTTTTTTTTTTTTTAACTGACAAAGTTCTCACTTCTTTTATATTGTGTGAAATAAAATTGAGAAAAAAATCTGTTAATAGTTCAGTTCTTCAGTACTGGCTGTATTTTTTGTGGCTAAAACTTTGTCATAGATATTTACATATGTGTTTTTTTTAAATATGTTGTAGCAAGGTGCACTGCTTTATATCAAGTTTCCCAAACACTCAGTGTTTGTAATATGAGTATATATAATGTGAAATTTAAGTCTAAAGAGGTGACGGCTGTAATTACAGCACTCAGGGGGCTGGGGTGGGGGAGGCGGTCTAGAAGTTTGAGAGGCCAGACCCTACAAAGTGAGTTCTAGGCTAGCCAGGAATACATAGCTAGACCCTGTCTCAGAATACCACCACCACCACCACCCCAAAAAAACAAGAAAGAAAACACTAATTGAAATCTCTAGTATATGTGCATGGTGCTAGGAATTGAACTCAGGACCTTACGCAGACTAGGTAACCATCAATGAGCTACAATCCCAATCCCTAAAATCAGGATTTAATGACAAAATCTTCTGATTTGCTGATGTGAGTACAATAGATGATTGTATGAGTTACTCTTCCACAGCTGTGATAAGATACTCTGGCTAAGGCAGCTTGTAGAAGTTTATTTGTGGCTTATGACTACAGAGGGATAGAGTCCATGATGGCAGAGTAGAGGTATCAGGTGGCAGGTGGCTGGAGCAGCAGCTGAGAGCTTACAAGCAGGAGGCAGAGAGCAGGCTGGGAATGGGAGGAGTCTTTTGAAACCTTGAAGTCTGCCCACAGTGACACACCCCCTCAAACAAGGCCACACCTCCTAATCCTTTCCAAACAGTTCCATGAACTGTGACCCAAGCACTCAAATACAGGAGCCTGTGGGAGTCATTCTCACTCAAACACACTTTAATTTTGTGTTATTGAGGTTGGAAACTAGGGCCTCACACACATTAGGCAAGAGCTTTTCCACTGGCTATACCGCTCAACCTGTATCACTTAAGGAAGCTGAGCGTCACAATAGGGGCCTGTAATTGCAGCTACTTGTGAGACTGAGGTAGGAGGAGGACAGACTCAAGCCCATCCTCAGGTACAGAATGAGTTCAAGGCCGATTAGTAGGAAATCATTTCAAAATAAAGAATAAAAAGCGGGCTGGATGTGTAGCTCACTGACAGTGCCACCCTCCTGTAGGCTCCCATATCCCTGTTCTCAGATCATGATGCTAAGCTTTTGCATTCCTGGGGTCACCTCTCCCCAGTTCTTGGGTGACGGACTCCAGGCACAGCGCCTGTTCCAGCTGTCTGGGTCTAGTTTGCATGTATCTGTGTTTTTACGCTGTCAGCCTAATTCCCTACTATTACCCGGGCATTCCCCAAAACCTGGGTCAGAGTTGCACTCGGTTACTTTTGGTGATATTAGTAAATAAACCAAAGGTGTAAGGAAAGTATTCTCAGATGATGGAGATGTAGCCGAGCCACAGATTCAACGATGGCGATAAGGTCTGGTTAGCAATGACAGATCGAGTCCAGCCTTTCCATAGGGCACGGGGAAGTAGACACCAGGGACCTGTACAATTGTCTCTGGAAACAATGCGATTTCACCCAGCCTCTGCCTTTCATCTGGATCCAGAACAGACAAGAACATAAAAGCATCATTCTTTCTTATCCCATCCTGTTTACCCTGCAAGCCCAGCACCCGCCTAGGCCTCAGCCCACATGTCCTCTATAAGAGTTAGGAGATGTTGGGCTCGCCCAGCACGCCTCTGGCTTCCACTCTCCTCAGGCTGACCTCAACCAGCAGCCAGAATTCACCAGTGAAAGGCTCTGTCTGTCCAGGGCCTTGTGGGGAGGTAACACCCAGCCTTCAGTGACTCAGATCCACATCGCTTCAAAGGTGCTCAAGCCATCAGGAAGCTCCTTAGAACTCAGTGATAAGCCACGGGGAGAGTCCGAGGCTTACCGAGGGAGTGGCCACATCTACCGTGACTGGACATGGCCAGATTTGGCATTTTGGAAAAGGCAGTGAAGGGGACCCACCCTGGTGCCTCTGAGTGAATCAATGCACTGTATTCCACCCAGAAGAACTCCCTTCAGCTCTAATTCCTGCCCCGGGGATCCATCTGTACTCTGAGGGTATGCACACAGGACAGATAACTCACTGTGGCGAAGGACCTTCTTGCTCAGTCCCAATGAATGACCCTTTCATAAACTGTGGGGTCCTGCTGACTTATAGGCTCATCAGACCATGGCTGGGAGAGGAACCCTAATGGCAGAGATGTTGACTCAGATATGAATCTTTTATCCTTACCCCTCCCCTCCCTTCCCCTCTCCCCTCCCCTCCCCTCCCCTCCTCTCTCCTCTCCCCTCCCCTCCCCTCTCCTCTCACCTCCCCTCCCCTCTTCCCTTCCCTTCCCCTCTCCTCTCCCCTCCCCTCCCCTCTCTTCTCCCCTTCCCTCTCCTCTCCCCTCCCCTTCCCCTGCCCTCTGTCCCCTTCCATCCCCTCCCCTCCTCTCCTTTTCCATTCCTTTCTTCCTCTCTTTGTTATGGTGATGAAATGTTTTTGTTTTGTTTTGAGATAGGGTCTCATTATATGGCCCAGGTTGGCCTCAAACTCCAACTCCCCTGCCTCCCAAGTTCTGAAATGGCAGGAGTGAGTCATCACACCCCATTTAAGGTGACAGCTTTTAATGCTTAATGTAATATATTAATCCAAAATACAATATTACTGTTCTCAGTATCTCATGATTATCTGTCAAATAGACTAAAAATCCAAATTAGGGGGCTTGGAGAAATGACTTGATGCTTAAGAGCTCTTGCTGCTCTTCCAGAGGACCTGAGTTCAGTTCCAACATCCACCAGGCAATTCACAACTGTCTGTTGTGAATTTGAACCTCAGGTACCTGATGATCTCTTATGGCCTACTCGGGAACCTGCACTCATAACCACACACGGTCACATACTTATGTACATAATTTTTTTTTTTTTTTTGGTTTTTTTGAGACAGGGTTTCTCTGTGTAGCTTTGCGCCTTTCCTGGGACTCACTTGGTAGTCCAGGCTGGCCTCGAACTCACAGAGATCCGCCTGGCTCTGCCTCCCGAGTGCTGGGATTAAAGGCGTGCGCCACCACCGCCCGGCTTATGTACATAATTTTAAAAGTAATAAAATATTTTTTAAAAGCTGGGCAGTGATGGTGCAGGACTTTAATCCCAGCACTTGGGAGGCAGAGGTAGGTGGATCTCTTTGACTTTGATGCCAGCCTGGTCTACAGAGCGAATTACAGGACAGCTAGGGCAACACAGAGAAACCCTGTCTCAAAAAAATTATATATTTATTACACACACACACACACACACACACACACACACACACACACACACACATGTTTTGCTCCTTAAGTTTTACTCCCAACACTGGAAAGTTTTTTCAGATGATGTTTGAGGTCTGAGTTTAACATGGGGAGATCACATTAATTCTTTGAGTGGAGATCAAGTCTTAATGAGTTTATGAGTAGATAGCATAAATGATACATTTCCTTGCTACCAAAACAAAACAAAACCAAGCAAAGAGCAGGAGCAGAGCTCTAAGGGGTTTATGAGGCTGAGGCATGAAGATGACAGGTTTGAGGCTAGCCTAGGCCACACAGTAAGTTCCAGGCCAGTGGAGACTACACAGTGAGGCCCCATCTCAAAAAAAGGAAGAAAAGAAAAAAGAAGAACAAATTCCCTGTATCATGTAAGTGGTGTTTGCTGCATAAGGAACTCACAGCAGTGTAAGGTCTGCATCCAGTAAATTCCACGCTTTCCCTCCCCCCCCCCCCTTTCTCACTCCTTGTCCTGTTAATCCCTTTTGGTCCCCAGGCCATTTGGCTTCTATTTTTCATGTCATATGTACACACAGGATTCTCTATATCTGTATAAAATATCCGATATCTGTGTAAAACTTAGAAAGCACTGTGGGGATCAGAAGAAGCCCTGAGTGAGTGAAGTCCTCAGGGAATGTGCGTTGTATTGTCACCACACAACCATAGTGAGGACACCAGTGCCTCAGCTCCATGTAGGAGTGGTAAAGCCTTGCCCAGGTAAAACTCAAGAGAGGTGACAGGTTCCTTGGGAGTCTGAACGCGATTCAGTGACCAGTGTGTGCGAAGACTAGCAACCACAGCTTCTTCCTCCTCCTTGATGTTTACAGCCTGAGACTGCTCAACTATAAAGACCTACTGTGGAGACTAGCTAGCCCCACCCCCGCGCTGCACCTGATAGACAGCTGAGGTTCCAGTTAGCTGGTGATAGTAGATACCCTCCGTTAGAGTGTGACCGTCCCCAACTTCCCTGTATGTGTGTGTCTGTATATCTATCTTTTCTTCATACCCTCACCACCCTGTTGTGGAATATGTGAAGAAGTGTTGTATTTGTTTATGCTTCATTTGTTTAATTATGTAAAGGTGTGTTACATTTGTTTATGCTGTATTTGTTCAATTATGTAAAGATGTGCTGCTGTTTTACCTTGCCTGCCTAAGGCACCTGGTTAGTCTAATAAAAAGCGGAATAGCCAATAGCTAGGCAGTAGCAGGATAGGTGGGGCTGGTGGGCAGAGAGAATAAGGAGGAGAAGAGAAGAGAATGAGAGGAGAGGAGAGAATGAGGGAGAAAAAGAGGGAGACACCTGGAGCCAGCCAGCCAGGCAAACATGGAGTAAGACATACAGAATGAAAGAAAGGTAAAAAACCCTGAGGCAAAATGTAGATGAAGAGAAACAGGTTAATATGACTTACAAGAGCTATTAAGAAACAAGCATAAGATAAGGCCAAGCACTTGTAGCTAATAAGTCTCCATGTCATGATTTGGGAGTTGGTTGATGGCCCAAAAGGAAGCCTGTTACACCACCTCTAGTCAGGATTCTAGGATCCAAGTCACATGGGTCTTGGTAAACCGCACTTGAGAATTAAGCCAGTCTCAGAAAAAGACTCTCTTAATCTGATTCCAAGAATATTTTTGTTGTTTTTGAGACATGGTCTCACGTAACCCAGTTTGGCCTCTCAGTGAAGATGACTTTGGAGTACTGATCTTCCTGCCACTCTTCCCCCAACAATGTATATGTTTGCACACACACACACACACACACACACTCACACTCACACTTGGGATATGGTGGCATAAGCCTGTAATACCAACACTTGGGAGGCTGAGACAGTGAGATCCCAAGTGGAGACCAAGCCAAGTTACTTGGTTGCTGTGGGATGTCGTTCTATATGCTGTGAATGTGTGTTGCTCTGATTGGTTGATAAATAAAATGCTGATTGACCAGTAGCCAGGCAGAAAGTATAGGCGGGGTGAGAGACGAGGAGAATTCTGGGAAGAGGAAGGGCTGAGTCAGGAGTCACCAGCCAGACACAGAGGAAGCAGGATGTCAAGGCAGAACTGAGAAAAAGTACCAAGCCACGTGGCTAAACATAGATAAGTATTATGGGTTAATCTAAGTGTAAGAGCTAGTCAGTAATAAGTCTGACCTAATGGCCCAGCAGTTATAATTAATATAAGCCTCTGAATGATTATTTTATAAGTGGGCTGTGGGACTGCAGGGGCCTGGCAGACCAGAGAAATCTTCCAACTACACTTGGTGACTTTCAGACCTACAGTGGAAGAACTGGCTCTTTATTTATTATTTGTTTGTTATTTATTTTTACTTTTAGATGTATTTTATTTATGTGCATGTGTGTGTATACCACATGTATCTATGTTCTTGCTGGGACTAGAAGAGTGTGTTGGATTCCATGGAGATAGAATTATAGTGCTTGTGAGCAGTCAGACTTGAGTGCTGGGAATGCAATTGAGTCTTTTAGAGGAACAGCAACTGCTTTCAACCATTGAGCCATCTATCTATCTATCTAGCTATCTGTCTGTCTGTCTGTCTATCTATCTCTATCCATCCATCCATTATCTATTGATCTATCATCTCTAGCTATCTGTATATCTATGTATCTATGTATCTATCTATCCATCTATTATTTGTTGATCTATCATCTCTATCTATGTATCTGTATATCTATCATCTATCTATCTATCTATCTATCTATCTAGTTGAAGCAGGTGTCACGTAGCCCAGGCTAACCTTAAACTTACTGTGTGGCTGAGGTTACCTTGAACCCCTGATCCTTTGTGTCTACTTCCTGAGTGCTGAGATTACCAGAGAATGCCATTACATTGCATGAGACTCTGCGTCAAAACAACATCAACAAAACCAAAATAAATAAATAATAATAATAAGGACTGATGTGGTAGAGAGCTTAGTGGTAGAGAACTCGCCTAATATGTGCAGATCTCTAGGCTCAATCCCTAGTGTTGTAATGATGAATTGATTAATTATAGAACAAAAATTAAAATAAAGCTAAACATCTGGATTCAGTGCTATCCATCAGTACGACTGGTGGTCACCACCCCAACCAACTGACTGACTTTTGAAACTCTTCCATATTTTATGTATCTTTTAGAGGACTGTAGCAGGCTTGGACCTGTTGGGCTACTAACCAGATCCCAAATCATGATACAGAGACTTATTTTTAGCTGTGAATATTCGGCCTTATCTTATGCTTGTCCCATTAGCTCTTATAACTTAGTTTAACCTGTTTCTCTTCATCTACGTTTTGCCTCAGCACTTTTTACCTTTCTTTCATTCTGTATGTCCTGCTTGCTCTATGTCTAGCTGGCTGGAGGCTGCCTGGCCGACTCCTTCTCTTTCTCCTGTTCTTTCCTCTTCTCCTTCTCTCTCTCTCTCCTCATGAGCCTAGATTCCTCCTCCTCCTTATTCTCTCTGCCTACCAGCCCCACCTATCCCTCTGCCTCGCTATTGGCTATTCAGCTTTTTAGTAGACCAACTAGGTGCCTTAGGCAGGCAAGGTGAAACAGCAAAGCATCTTTACATAATTAAACAAATGCAGCATAAACAAAAGCAACACACCTTTACGTGGTGATATTGTGTCCCTCAATATATTGTGCACTTTAATAAACTTATTTGGGCTCAGAGAACAGAACAGCCACTAGATAGACACAGAGGCCAGAAAATGGTGGCACTCACACCTTTAATCCTAGCATTCTAGAGGCAGAGATCCATCCAGATCTCTGTGAGTTCAAAGCCACACTGGAAACAGCCAGGCATGGTGACACACGCATTTAATCCCAGGAAGTGATGGCAGGAAGCAGAAAGGTATATAAGGCGTGAGGACCAGGAACTAGAGTCCTTTAAGCTTTTAGACTTTTAGCAGCAGTTCAGCTGAGATCCATTTGGATGAGGACTCAGAGGCTTCCAGTCTGAGTAAAAAGGAGAGCTGAGGAATTGGTGAGTCTAGGAAGCTGTGGCTTGTTCTGCTTCTCTGATCTTCCAGTGTTCACCCTAATACTTGGCTTCAGGTTTGATTTTATTAATAAGACCTTTTAAGACTCGTGCTACACCTTTACATAGTTAAAGTAATATTCCACAATATTGAATGTCTTTTCCGTGAATATTTTCCCTATAATATTTTTGTTTATACAAAATATACATGTCCAGCCAGGCTTAGGGGAGGGCACCTGTAATCCCAACACTTGGGAGGCAGTGGCAGGAGGGAGGCCGGCCAGTGTGGTTTACACAACAGCTTCCAAGCCAGCCAGGGCTATATAGTAGAAAAACGATAGAAGATGGGTAAATGGCAGCCAGATGGTCCACGGCAGAGAGGACACAGCAACCAAGCGGTCCACGGCAGAGAGGACACGGAAACCAAGTGGTCCACGGCAGAGAGGACACGGCAACCAAGCGGTCCACGGCAGAGAGGACACGGCAACCAAGCGGTCCACGGCAGAGAGGACACGGCAACCAAGCGGTCCACGGCAGAGAGGACACGGAAACCAAGCGGTCCACAGCAGAGAGGACACGGAAACCAAGTGGTCCACGGCAGAGAGGACACGGAAACCAAGTGGTCCACGGCAGAGTGGACACGGCAACCATGCGGTTCACAGCAGAGTGGACACGGCAGCCAGCCAGCTTTCACCCCTACCCCCCACCCCCTACCCCCCACCCCCGTGCTTGGGAGTCGGATGGACCACTGAGCTGAAGGTGAAGGTGAGAGAATGTTCTTGTCTTTCTTGTCTTTCTGGCACACACTCTTGGGACTGATAGATTCTGGGAAGGCAGGAGGGAGATCAGTTCTCAAATCCATGCCTATGCATTGGTTTCTGTACCACATGTCACTGTGTCCTACCCAGAGCTGCTTTCTCTGTACATTCAGCAGCTAGCACCTTTCAGCCCTCATTCATAAAGTCCGATTGGAATACAGGAAATGTCAGGAGTATACACTCTGCAAGTGGGAGCAAACAGACCCGCACATTGTGACCTCTCACGAACAGCCTGCGTTTCATGGCTTGTTTTCAGACCTATTGTCAGACGATTACATGGTCTTTTATAATTTCTCATCTACAGAATGGAGCTATTTGCTTGTGGATTTATTTGAAAGACACAGGCTTATGCATAAGAAAAACAGAATCATGGTGAGGTAGAATGATATTGCTGGTTAGCTTTTCTCAGCTTTCCTTCTTCTTTCTTTCTTTCTTTTTAAACACACTGAGAGAATATAATTTATAATAGTGGATTTCAGAGATACGGAACAAGCAAATATCCCAGTAATTCAGTCTTAATGCTATACATGAATTTGTCACTCCTGTAATTACACTTATTAATAATTTATTTTTATATAATAAGAATCGTCTTACGTGCACTTTGCTTTCAGAGCATACCCAGTGCATCACTTCACTCTGACAACATTTCTGTCAGTGTTGTGAGACACTGTGTGTGGTTACAGAGCGTCTTCATATACCTCAGGCCTCCCTTTCCTGTAGTGCTCCTGGAATCGGAAAGAGGTCAAAGGGCACTGGGCACCATGACAGTGCACCCCTAACCCTGTGTGTGTGTCCTCCTCCTCCGCCCTTCAGCCTTTTGTTTGCTTCTTTCCACTCAACTGAAGGTCACCTCGTCCTTGAAGCTTTCCCCACGCAAATTAAGTGGCCTCATCACTACAGTATAAAAACAATTTTCCAGCAAGTGAAATGTCTGCACAGGTAAAAGCCTTTGTTTGCCACATAAGCCTGGCAGTCCGAGTTCAATCCTAGGAATCTACATTAAAAAAGAAAAAAGGAAGAAAGGAAGAAAGGAAAAAAGGAAGAAAGGAAGAAAGGAAGAAAGGAAGAAAGCAAGCCGAGGGGGCAAAGAGATGGCTCAGTGGTTAAGAGCACTGGCTGTTTTTCCAGAAGACCCGGGTTCAGTTCCCAGCACCCACATGACAACTGTCTGTAACTCTCTGGTTCCAGGGGATCCAACACTCTCACAGAACACTAATAAAATAAACATATAATCTTAAAAGACAGAAAAAAAAAGCCGAATGTGTTGGTGTGACGGTGTGGTGGTGGCTGTGGCAAATGTGTACTCTGTAATCCTAGCGTTCCTACTGTAAGGTGGAAGGTGGAGATAGAAGTGCCTGGAAGCGGAGGGGAAGGGTAACAGCTAGCCTGGAGTACAACCTAAGAGACACAAGGAGAGAATCTTGGCCTAACACAGTGGAAAGGGAAAGCCATCTGCTGGGAGTTCCCCTCTGACCTTCGCACCAGCTTGCTCACATCCACACACAGTGCACACACAAAAATTCAAAATCTCCAACCAGGTGGTGTTAAAAAGCCCTGTACGCCTTTAACCCCAGCACTCTGGAGGCAGAGGCAGGTGGATCTCTGTGAGTTCAAGGCCAGCCTGGTCTACAGAGTGAGATCCAGGACAACCAGGGCTATATAGAGAAACCCCGACTTGAAAAAATTTGCAAAAAAAATTTTTTTCACGGAAAACTGAAATTCTAGTTCTTTTTAAAAATTCACAAAGGACAGTCATGTGCCGTTGTTATAAAAATCTGTTAGTCTTGCTAAATACCAAATGAAAGTTTAAAAAAAAAAGTGTCTTGCAGTCTTCATGTCAGAATATACAGACATCCTAGTCGGCTACATAGCATCACACGGGACGGTTGCTTATTCATTGCTTTGTGTTTTACACAGGGTCTTGCCTGGAACTCTGTAAGTAACCCAGAAGGCTGACTCCCTCAGTCTCCAGAGTGCACTGATTACAGGCATGTGCAACCACATCTGGCCTGTAGTGTCACACCAGGTCAATAGTATTTTTTTTGGAAGATGGAAAGTCCTGGCCACTGCCAGCACCACTCAAAATAAATGTGGCTAGTCTAGCTAATTAACTTATTTATTTAAAATTTATTCCTTCACTTATGTATTTATTTTAGAAAGTCTCATGAGAAAAAAAAAAAAGAAGACAAAAGAAAATGGCACATGCCTTTAATCCCAGCACTTGGGAGGCAGAGCCAGGAGGATATCTGTGAGTTCCAGGCCAGCCTGGTCTACAGAGCAAGATCTAGGACAGGCACCAAAGCTACACAGAGAAACCTTGTCTTGAAAAAACAAAAAACAACAACAACAAAAAGAAAGTCTCATGAAGCCCAGCCAAGCCTTGAATTTGCTATCTGTCTGAGGCTGGTCTTGAACTACTGACTGGACCTTCTGCTCTGTCTCTTGAGTGCTGGGATAAAGGGTTTGTGTCACCAAGACCTGCACTGCACCGGGCAGGTGGTGGTGGCGCACGCCTTTAATTCCAGCACTCGGGAGGCAGAGCCAGGCAGATCTCTGTGAGTTCAAGGCCAGCCTGGTCAACAGAGTGAGTTCCAGGACAGGCTCCAAAACTACACAGAGAAACCCTGTCTCAAAACAAAACAAAACAAAACAAAAAAGACAAAACAAAGAGCAACAACAACAAAACTAGACCTGCACTGCTTTGCTTTAATACATAAGAAATAGTTACTCACTATAAAAAAGAAAAAGAAGTTGGATGTGATGGCATATCCTTTAATCTCAGTATTTGCGAAGCAGAGGCAGGCAGATCTCTTTGTTCAAGGCTAGCCTGGTCTACATAAAAGAGTTTCAGGCCATCCAAGGCTACGCGGTGAGACCTTGTATCAAAACAAAACACCCCTGTCTGTTCCCCCCAAAGAAACACACAAACCAAAACCAAACCGAAGCTACTACTATTTTTTGTTTTTTGTAGACAGGGTTTCTCTGTGTAGTCCTGGCTGTTCTGGAGCTCACTCTGTAGACCAGGCTGGCCTCGAACTCACAGAGATCTGCCTGCTTCTGCCTCCTGAGTGCTGAGATTAAAGGCTTGTGCTATCACTGCCCGGCATCAACAATTTTTCATTGAAATGACTCTTGGCCTTTTTGGGTAGAATTCATTTGCCAGTAAGGATGAGTCTTGCTCTTATCACTGCCCGGCATCAACAATTTTTCATTGAAATGATTCTTGGCCTTTTTGGGTAGAATTCATTTGCCAGTAAGGATGAGTCTTGCTCTTCTGCTGGAGCCCGCTCATGGCTTCCTCTCTGCTGATGCTCCATTTGTCCTCTATGTTGAATCCTGGCCTACCCAGCACCGTGTAGAAGTCCAGGCCCTAGATCCCAATGCTTTGGGTGTATTTGGTACCCAGATCCGTATGTCTTTCCTGGACTCCAAACCCACAGTTTCCAGCACCCAGGCAAAATTGCCCTCTCTCCTCTTCCTAGCTATGCTGTAAGCCCTGAAAGGTCAGAGTTCATTTTGTATCTATTTAGGGAACAGCTCAATGCCTATCAAATGGTAATGCTAAGGAAATTTGATGAGTAAGTACATGAATTTATAGACATCCTCATGGGAGATAGCATAGACAAAATACTCACTGATTTTTGGACCACCTGACATGGCTTCCCACCCCTGGGCTCCATCTGACACGTGTGACACTTTGAACAGGTTTGTGACATCTGAGGATAAACACTTCATCCCTCTGGTGATCACACAAGGGGCTCCATTTATCCACGGAAGACTCCTGCCAAGACCTACAGACGTGGCTGAAACTGTGAAAAACACCAATTTTACATGTAATACCCGTATACGGCGAAGAACAACTTATAAATTAAATACAATATAAATTATAAATATAAATTAAATACAACTCACAGAAAGAAAAACAATGTGCTATAACAAAGTTTATATGAATATAATCTCTCCCTCCCTCTAACTTCTTTATTTTCTTGCTTTTTTTAGAGACAGGGTTTCTCTGTGTAGCTTTGGTGCCTTTCCTGGAGCTCACTGCCACCACCGCCTGTCTCCCTCTAACGTATTATTGTCCTATACATGTCTTCCATCTTTAGCTGACCACTGCTAAGTGAACTGACAGAAAAAGAGACCACAGATAGGTAAGAGGGAGATTGCTGTGTGGACTCTGAACTGCTGTTCTGTGGGATAAATGAGGGCATACTTTTGTTAGCGTGTTACCTGACAATTACAGACATGTATGTTGCCTTTTCTTTCTTTTTCCGTTTCTTTCCTTTTCTTCTTCCTCTCTCTCTCTCTCTCTCTCTCCCTCCCTCCCTCCCTCTCTCTCTCTCTCTCTCTCTCTCTCTCTCTCTCTCTCTCTCTCTCTCTCTCTGGTTTTTCAAGACAGAGTTTCTCTGTGTAGCCCTGACTGTCCTGGAACTAGCTGTGTAGACCAGGCTGACCTTGAACTCACAGAGATCTGCCTCTATCTCCCCAGTGCTGGGATTAAAGGTGTAAGCCACTACCCGGTCTTTTCTTCTCTTTTTGAAACAGTGTCTCATGTAGTCTATTGTCCTGACAAGGAGATAGGTACCTGTATACAGGTTATATTTCTAACAAAAGTTATATTTTATTATGCTGAGGCTCATCACACTAGGTTCACACTCTAACGTCCTGACTACGGTCCTAAGGCTGCTCACCTGTGTGATGTCTCTTAGCCGAAGGTTGGGTCCCGTCTCTCAGTAGTCTCTGGTTGGAGAGTCAGGATGCCCAGGAAGTCTCTTCAGCATCGGGGTAGACAAGGTAGCATCTCTCCAGTGTCTCCACCCATCCTGAAGATGTGAAGAGCACTGCATTGCTCTTGGTCTCTGCTCATGTACTGTCAAGGGGACATCGTGGAGTCTGTGTCTTTCTCTTGAGCAAGTGATGTCGCTGGGTTCTGGTTATCAGGTGCAGCCTTGGGTATAGTGGGTTTCACGACTAACATGTTTTTACATGTCTAAAAGGCATTTTTACTATGCTCAGCACATCCATGCTGGCTTCCAACTTACTCTGCAGCCTAGGGTTACCTCAAGCACAATTTAGCTGATACCACCTAAGAGTAGGCAGGCTGGAGATGAGGAGTAGTTGGTAGAATACTTGCCTAGCATGCATAAAACTACAAATTCAAATCCCAGGCACCATATAAACCAGATGCCACGCCTATGTTCTCAGTCCTCAGGAAGCTAAGGCAGGAGAATGGCTGTAAGTTCCAGACCAATCCAGGCTGCACAGTAAATTCTAGAAGAGCCCGGGGTTACAGAGTGAGACCTTGGGATGGGGGTGGGAAGTGGCTATGACACATGTTCTCTTCTGATCGCTGTAAAGATAAGCTATTATTACTGTGACTGACAGCTGGAACCCTCACTCATTAAACTGTGTATGCTGTGTGTGCATTATGTAAGCACAGAAACAATATTTCATGTAGAGGTCTTGATGTCGTAGAAACATCTACTCTTTTTGAGACTGGATCTCCTGTATTCCATGGCAACCCTAAACCTGCTGTGTAGCTGAAGGCGACTTTGAAATCCTCATCTTTCCATCTCCATTCCCAGGACCAGGGATTCCAGAAGTGAATCACTGTGCCCAGTGGAAATACATTGATTCAGGATTTTAAAGAGAATGAAATATTTTTAGAAAGATATTGAATCTGAGTGTGGTGGCCCATGATGTTCCTGAATGTGGGAGACTGAGGCGGAAGGATTGCCGTGATTTCAAAGTCAGCTTCATAGTGTATTCCAGGTCAGCCTAGGCTATAGAGTCAGATCCTATTATATATATATATACATAGCTAACAACCCTGTAAACTGTTCTGGGTAGAACACTCACCAAGCACATCGAAGGCCCTGGATTTGATTCCTAGCACACAACCAAAAAGTAACAATAAAAGCAACAACAACAAAAATAGTAGATTAATTATCAGTAAAGTAAACAGAGGAAAGAAATCAACAAGATAGTGCTATCGCCAAAGGTGGTGGCACCTGTCTGTAATTCTAGAGCCCAGAAGGTAGAGGACAAAGGATCAGGAACTCAAGGTCATCCTTAGCACACAACACAGATACATTTAAATTTAGGTCTGTACATGACAGAAAACACATTGTGTTTGCCTTTCTGAGTCTGGCTTTTTTCACTTAGCGTTATCGTTATCATCCCCAGCACATCTGTTTTCCTCCAAATGTTATCTTTTTTTTTTTTAATGGCTTTGTATATATGTGGCACATTTTCCTTATCCAGCATTTGTGGCCTTTTCTCCTTTCTTTCTGGAATTACATTTAGTGTGTGGAGTGTAGTGGGCCATGTGTACCACCTCATACAGGGAGAGCTCAGAGGACAGTTACTAGAGTTCTCTCCTTCCACAGGAAGGTCCTCAGGGTGTTGGGCTTGGCTGAGGTGCCTTCACCTGCTGAGTCATCTCACTGACCTCCTTTGTTTTCCTGTTGATAGTCATTCTGACAGGTGAGATGCAATCAGTTTTAATCTGCATTTCCCCTAAGGCTAAGGGTGCCCAAGTGCTCATTTCTTCTGCTGCTGGTCCTCTGTTAGGTCCTTGGCCCTTGGGTGATTTGGAGGTTGTTTGTTTGTTTAGTGTGTACTTGCTTAGTGTTCGCAATTCTTCTTATGCTGTGTTTATTAATCCCCTGTAGGGATGTGCAGGAAATACCATATATTTTATAAACTCAACTTAAGGAACAAAATCGTATTTCATTATAAATCTCAGGCAAACTAACTGTCTGGGTTGAAGGAGATTTGAAAACATGGTCATTCGTTTATTTGTACAAGGGACTGAAACCTGCATTTCATGTGTACCAGTGAAACTCTACCATTGAGCTACCTGCCCTGCACTTTCTGTTTCGAGGCAGTGTGCAACTACATTGTTTGGGCTGTCCTTGGACTTCTGTAGTTCAAGGGTGGGGGTTAAAGGTTAACCTCAGCTACAAAGCAAGTTTGAAGTCATACTCCACTATGTGAGAAGACCCGTCCCAAGATATACAACTAAACTAGATTGAAATAAAATAAACTACTAAAATTCAAAAGCTGGGAACAAAGCTCAGCTCAGAGCAGTTCAGCAAACTGGTTGGCAGTGATGACCCTGATTCCAGTCCCCAACACCTATGTGTGCTCATGTACATACACACACACACACACACACACACACACACACACACACACAGGCACATTTGAGAATGCACCCACATACACACCTAGAAAAACCAACTGTGAAAATTAATGCACAGTTCACTCTTTGTAAAATAAAGGCAAAATGAGTTATTATTGTTGTTGTTATTTACTGAGACAGGGTCTGACTCTGTAGCCCAGGCTGGCCTGGAATTTATGGCAATCCTCCTGCATCAGCTTCCCAATCATTGATATTATAGGCATGAACCATCATATCTGGCTGAGTTTCTCGTTTGTTTTGTTTTTGCTTAAAACATTTTTTTTTTTAAGTTGGGTATGGTGGTGCACACCATTAAGCTTAGCACTTGGGAAATAGAGGTAGGTGGATCTACCTCTGTGAATTTGAGATCAGCCTGGTCTGCATAGTGAGTTCCAGGCTGGTCAGGGCTGCAGAGAAAGAGCCCGTCTAGAGGAAATATTTTTTCATAGTTGTTTGGTGTGTGCAGGTGTGCGTGTGTGGGGGCTGTGTATGTGTTGGGGCATGTGCTACGGTGGGATTGTGAACATTCTCTCCTCCTACCCTCTGGGTCTTGGGGATCGAACTCAAGTTGTCAGGGTGTCGGCAAGTGCCTTCACCCACTGAACCATTTCCACGGTGCTTGTCCTGTCATTTTCCAGAAAAAAGTTTGGATTTTGCTGTTGTCCGCCAACCGCTGGCCTCCTGAGTGCTGGAATTATACATGTGCTGCCCCACGCCCATCTTGGAAAGTGAATTATTCAAAATAATGTACAGTGATGATCGTTTCAGCAACTTTTCATCTATTTGTTTTTTTTTATCAAGAACAAGAAGAGAGCATGGAGGTGCTGGCGCACACCTTTAATCCCAGTACTCGGGAGGCAGAGGCAGGCGGATCTCTGGGAATTTCAGGCCAGCCTGGTTTACAGAGTGAGTTCCAGGACAGCCAGGGCTACACAGAGAAACTTGTCTCAAAAAACAAAACAAAACAAAACAAAACAAAACAAAAAAAAAAAGAAGGAAAGAAAATATTTAAGAGTGTAATTAAAACATTAAAAACACAATATTTGAAAAGATAGAAACTTTTTTTCTTCTAGTTTATCTCTTTGGGTTTTCTTTGAGGCAGTTTCTCATGTAGCAAGAACTGACTATACAGCTGAAGATGACCTTGAACTCCTGATCCTCCTGCCTCCACCTTTGGAGCTCTAGGATAAGAGGGGAGTGTTGCCACACCTAGTGTATGCTGGGGCTTGTTGCCTGCTAGACTGGTAACCTACCCACTGCACCACAGCCTGACCCCGAAGCCTAATTTTATCATTCCATGCTGAATCATTGCATCAGCTAGGTCTGAATATCTCCCAAGAGGACCCCCTGAAGTGTGTGCTCTCCATCAGGCAGGACATTAATTTGCAAGTGCAATTGGCAAACACAAAATTCAGACTTGTCTGTCAGGCTGCCTCAGAGAAGGGAACTCCATCAGGCCGACCAGTCTTACTTTAATCTCTACTAAGATCATTCCTTGGATGTGAGCTCAAACTCATGGGAGATCTCATCTCCACAACTGCCCTCAAGGAGGACCGTGGAGGGGTCTTCCAACCATTCCTGACGGAGCAGTGAGTGGCCGTGTTGCCCTTCAGTCCCAGGCTGTGGGACTGTCCCTGCAGGCACTGGCGGTTTGGGAGGCTCTCTGTTCATTGTCTGGGCCTGCCAAGAGCACAAGCTCTAAGTCTGCTTGCTCATGCTTTTGCTCTGCAAGGAAGAGGGAAGAAAAGTTCCTTGACACCACACCGCTGCTGTGTTAGTACTGGAGGAAGGAGCCAGTGCAGTTTACACAATCCAACTCCTACTTGCATAATCTATAACAGGAGATGACATTTGCACCTAATCCCCGCAGGGGTCATGGCTGAGATGGCAAACAGCAGAGGGAACTCATCCCGTGGCCCATGGGTACACAGAGGAAGTGCAAGTGTTTGACAGTTACTGTAAGAGCCGCGGTTCTCAACCTTCCCAACCCTGTGACCCCTTAAAACAGTTCCTCATGTTTCAGTGACCCCCAAACATTAAATGATTTCACTGCTACTTCATAACTATAATTTTGCTACAGTTATGAATCATAATGTAAATATCTGATATGCAAGATATCTGATATGTGACCCCTGTGGGGGTCTTGGCCCACAGATTGAGAATCATTGCGTTACTGGTTTAAAAAAATAGACAGCTGAACAAGCCTGGTAACTTGAGTTCGATTCCTGGAACCCACGTAAAAATGGAAAAAGGGAACCTACTCTATAGAGATGTCCTTGACCCTCCTCCACACGCCATGCCACACACACACACTATACAATAATAATTTTTATCTGTGTATATATACGTATTTGTAATGTAATCTATATATTTGTAAAGGACCCTTTTAGCTATATAATCCTCAAACAGAAACAACCACCAACACAAACAACTGTAAAGCTGAGACTCTGGGCGTGGGGGGCAAAGGGAGATGGGGTGGAGGGCAGGAGAGTTGGGGCAGATGGTCACAGGGCTGAGACACACAGCGGCGTGGCAGCATGGAGTCCTGCTTACTTTAGCCTAGTAACAGGCTGCTCTGTTGACATCTGTCACATCATACAGGTGGCACTTCCTTGTTCCTTATTCAGATGAAGAAGGAGAAGGGCAGAGCCTGCTTGAAAGCATGTGGGAAGTGAGGGAACAGGCTCTTACCCTACCCTCGTGTGCGCCATGGGTGAACTGCTGATGAGCGCCCTCTTTTGTATTCTATTCCAATAACAGTGTAGAGATCTCATCAGAGAAGCTCTCTCTCTCTCTCTCTCTCTCTCTCTCTCTCTCTCTCTCTCTCTCTCTCTCAGTAGATGGTAATTAACACAGAGACCCACAATGCACAATGTGAGGAGAGTGAGGGACTTTGGAGCACTCAGCCCTAAATGGAATGTCGTTATCAAAGCCCTTCCCTCAAGGCTCAGGGACCATGCAGAAGAGGAAGTACCAAGAACCAGAGGTGATGATGACCCCAAAGAAACAGTGTCCTCTAGACACAACAGGCCCCATGCACACGGGAGCTCTCCGAGACTACAGCAGCATGCACAAGACCTGCACAGGTTCAAGCCCGACAAGCTCTCAGCACAAAAAGAAAGGGAAATGAGACTCAAAGTCCCACCCCTAGACAAGAAACTGACAGCGGCTGAGAGGGGAAAATCAGTTTCTTCAATGGAAGGACACTGGGTTTATCGGCCACACCCCAGGGCACGGCCCATGTGCAGGAGTAGTTGGTCATTATAGAACCAACTCAGTGTGTTTTGTTTGCTTTTTCCTTTTGTTTTGGTTTATTTTTCTTTGTATATATGTGCTTTCTTTCCTTTTTTTTTTTTTTTTTTTAATACAAGGTTTCTCTGTGTAGCCTTGGCTGTCTTGGAACTTGCTCTGTAGACCAGGCTGGCCTTGAACTCATAGAGATCCACCTGGCTCTGCCTCCGAGTGCTGGGATTAAAGGCATGGGCTATTATCACCTGGCTTCTCTCTCTCTCTCTCTCTCTCTCTCTCTCTCTCTCTCTCAGAGAAAGAAAGAATATGCAGTTGTGTTAACTGTGGAGGAAGGTTTGTTTTGTTTCATTTGTGTGTGTTTCTGCTTTGTTTTTGTTTTTTGCTTCTAAGAGAGAAAAAATATAGAATTAGGTCAATGGGGGTCAGGGGGTAGGATCTGGGAGGAGACAGAATATAACCAAAATATTTTATATGAAAAAACAAAATAGGGGCTGGAGAGATGGCTCAGAGGTTAAGAGCACTGCTTGCTCTTCAAAGGTCCTGAGTTCAATTCCCAGCAACCACATGGTGGCTCACAACCATCTGTAATGAGATCTGGTGCCCTCTTCTGGCCTGCGGGGATATGTGCAGACAGAACGCTGTATACATAATAAATAAATAAATCTAAAAAAAAAAAAAAAGAGAAAAAACAAAATAAAATAAAATCAATAGCATGGGTGCAGTGGTGTATGACCTGGGGAGACAGAGGCAGTCCAAACCCTGTGAGCTCCAGGCCAGCCAGAGCTACACAGTGAGACCCATCTCAAAAATAAAACACTATTCAACTTAAAAAAATATGATACTTGAAACATGGAGAAGTCTAGCTTTTTTACGTTTGTTTGTTTGCTTTTGTTTTTGTTTTTCGAGACAAAATTTCTCTGTATAATAGCCCTGGTTGTCCTGGAACTCCCTTGTAGACCAGGTTGGCCTCAAACTCATGGAGATCTACCTGCCTCTGCCTCCCAAGCACTGGGATTACAGGCGTGCACCACCACTGCCCAGCTGGTCTAACTAATTAAAAAAAAATTATAAATTTATATGTGTGAATATTTGCCCACATGTGTGTATGCATGCATGTATGTATATGTTCACCATGTGTGAGCTTGGTGTCCTCAGAGGTCAGAAGAAGGTGTTGGATACCCTGGAGCTGGAGATACGGATGGTTGTGGCCACCTGTAGGCGCCGGGAACTGAATGCCATTCCTCAGCAGGAGCAGCAGTAATCTTCCAAGTGCTTTGACTGCGAAGTGGACCTCCATGCCTGATTATTTCACTTCTTTTTTTTGTTTGTTTCCTGAGAGAGATTTTTCACTCTGTTCCCTAGACTGGCCTCAAAGTCATGATAATCCTCCTGCGTCAGTTTCCACATTTTGCTCCTTTTATTCATTTCTGTCTATCCAGGTTCAGTCAACCAAAATGCCTTAATACATTTTATGTATGTGTGTTTTGCCTACATATATGTCTGTACACCATGGGTGGGTTGGTGTCCTGAGGGCAGAACAGGATATCAGATCCCCTAGAAGTGGAGTTACAGACAGTTGTGAGCTGCCATATGGGTGCTGGGAATCGAACCCAGGTCCTCTGCAAGAGTAGCAAGTGCTCTTAACCACTGAGCCATCTCTCCAGCCCCACCTCGGATTTCATTCCTTGTATGTTTACATGCTGTTGTCCGTTGTCTTTCCTCATTATCTTGTACCTAGATAGACTGTTACATTTTTGGTCCCCTGTTTCTCATTCTGACACTTTACTACTAACCTCTCTCTCTCTCTTTTTATTTAAAAGCTTTTTTTTTTCATTTTACATACCAGCCACAGTTCCCCCACCCCCACACCTTCCTCCCGCCCCACCCCCACCCACTCCTCAGAGAGGGTAAGGCCTTCCATGGGGAGGCAAGGAAGTCCTGCACATCAAGTTGAGGCAGGTCCAAGCCCCTCCCTGCTGCATCAAGGCTGAGCAAGGCCATTCCCACCGTAGGGAATGGGCTCCAAAAAGCCAGTTCATGCACAAGGGATAAATCCTGGTCCCACTTCCAATGACCTCTCTTTTAAGACATTTTAAATTGCATCTTTAATTTTAATTTCAAGTGTGTGTGTGTGTGTGTGTGTGTGTGTGTGTGTGTATGCGTGAGTGTTCCACACGCTAGGGCTCACATATGGTGGTCATACAACTCAGTTCTCACCCTCACTGTGTGGGCTCCAGGGATTAATCTCAAGTCACCAGGCCTGGCAGCCTGAACCACCAACAGTCTCTGTATTATTAAATTTTCCTGGAAACTGTAACTTAATTGATTTATTTATTGAAACAGGGTCTCACTGTGTTGCCCTGAAGGGTCTGGAGCTTGCTATGTAAACCAGGCTGACTCAAACTCATAGACATCTGCCTGCCTCTGCCTCCTGAGAACTGGGATCAAGGGAAGGTGCCATTAAAATGAGCAGTGGGATCTTGTTTTTCTAAAAGTTTTAAAAATTGTGAGTAGGTATTGCATTGTTTTCCTATGTCATTTGATGTTTTTCTTTGTTTAGCCTGTTAATGTGGTATGTTATGTTATCGATTTTCAAATGCTGAACCTGCCTTGCATGGTTGTGTAAAAATGCAGTTACTCATATATCTGTGTGTCTTTATTAAAATATATATTATTGAGTTCTGTGTGTTCATAGAATTTGTTGGAACATTTGGTGGTTGTTTGGTGAGAATTTTCATGTTTATTTTTATGAGGATTCTTAGTTTGTAGTTGTTTTTCTTTTCCTTCCTCCCTTCCTCCCTTCCTTCCTTCCTTCCTTCTCTCCCTCCCTCCCTCCCTCCCTCCCTCCCTCCCTCCCTCCCTCCTTCCTTCCTTCCTTCTTTCCCTCCCTCCTTCCTTCCTTCCCTCCCTTCCTCCCTCCCTCCCTCCCTCCCTCCCTCCCTCCCTCCTTCCTTCCTTCCTTCCTTCTTTCATTCACTCATAGCAGAGTGATGCTCTCATCCTCAGATGAATTGAGGAATTTTTTACTGATTTTTAAAATGTCTTCATGTATTTATTTACTTGGGCTTTTGAGACAAAGTATTGCTGCACTTCTGTGGCTGGCTAGGAACACACTATGAAGCCCCCAAATTCCCAGCAATCCTCCTGCCTCTGTCTCCACATAGCTGGAATTATAGGCAGGAGCCTGCAGACTCAGGTATGCTCATTAGTTTTAAGACGTCGCTGGTGTTTGGGTTGGAGAGTGACTGGTTATCATGCTGTTTGGAGACTCCCCATCTTACTTCCGTGCTCAGGGAGGTCTCTGCTGGCCCCTGGGCCAGAGTCCTCACTATCACACGGAGGCTCTGCCTTCTCTTCTCTCACAGTCTGAAAAGACCCTGCAGTAGTGCTCTTTTACTCCTGGGTCCTGGGAAAGGTCCCAAGTCTCTGCAGGGTCTTCCCTGGACTTGCCCAATGCGGGAAGGAGGAACACTGTGTCGGCCAGACAGCACCTGAGTAGGACTCCAGGATGTCTCTGTTGACCTGCGAAGGGTCACATTACTGTCCAGAGGGGAGAAGATACCAGTCCTTATTTGACACCCTCCCGTACCCCCTTGAGGGAAGCCTCTCTGACCCATCTCCTCTACTGTGGAACAGCGGCCATGCCCTCCACTCGGGACATGGTGCCAACTTCCCTGTGGTGCTTGGCATGACCGAAACAGCTATTACCTGAATCTCCTGTCTTACTTCTGAATGTCCTGTCTTTCAGAAGTTGCCTTTTTCCTGCTTCTTTGGCAAGAGCCAGTAGGTTGGGCTTTTATTTTTTGGGCTCTGTGTTTTCTGCGTTGACCCTTTCTTCCTGGGTAAAAAGATTCTGAGGACTCAAGACCCCAGTTGCCTTTGGACCCAAAGTCCCAGCCAAAGTATGCCCATGCCTTCTATCTCTAGGTGTGTGTGTGTGTGTGTGTGTGTGTGTGTGTGTGTGTGTGCATGTGCGTGTGCAGTCTAGCTGTGTGGCTCTGCTTTCCTGGAACTTGCTGAGTGGATGAACTGTTACTATTAAGTATACTCCTCCTGCCTCTGCCTCCTGAGTGTTAGGAGTACAAGGGTGACTAGACAGTTGTTTTTATTTTGTTTAGA
Source organism: Peromyscus eremicus (assembly GCF_949786415.1). Taxonomy (NCBI): domain Eukaryota; kingdom Metazoa; phylum Chordata; class Mammalia; order Rodentia; family Cricetidae; genus Peromyscus; species Peromyscus eremicus. The sequence continues at coordinate 32,679,290 of NC_081421.1, forward strand.
TTTATTTGCTTTTTAAGTGTATGAGTGTTTTGTCTGCACGTATGTCTGTGCATCATGTGCACTTCTGGTGCCTGTGGTGGTCAGAGAGTCCCCTGGGACTCTCCAGTTGGATGGTTGTGAGCCCCTCTGTGGGTGTTGGGAACCGAACCTGCATCCTGTTCAAGGGCAACCTGTCGTCTCTCTAGCCCCCACTTGTAGCGGGGCTGTCAGAGAAGCAGCTTGGGTGGCTTCCACCCTGGGACACCTTCTTCTTCTTCTTCTTCTTCTTCTTCTTCTTCTTCTTCTTCTTCTTCTTCTTCTTCTTCTTCTTCTTCTTCTTCCACAGGAGGCATTGTGGGGGCCACCTCCACCTCCCTGTCTTCCGTTTCTTCTAACCCTTTGGTGAACTGCTGGTCGGGTTCTAAGACTCTTTAAAGACCCACAGCACAGGCTTTCTATGAGCATTTCTTGAGGAACTGCAGCTCCATATCAATCTTGCCTTCAGGTGCTGAAGACAGGGGGCTGCCGTTCTCCTCACCTCCCCCACCTGCTTTAGCACCTTGAAGACTCATTCATGTGCTGGTCTAGATCGTTCTAAGTTGCCAGAGCCTCTCCTACTTCATAAAGATCCCTTCCCATCATGGGACTCAGCAAAGCCACAAAGTGTTCTGTTTGAATCACTTTTTCTGAACTCCTCTGTGAGCACAGTTCTGTTTGGCCTGGTGAGCTGGGGCTCAAACACACCTTCTTACTCCCAGTTCTCTCAATAGCACCTGCCCCTTCTCTGTGGTCCTTCAGTCCTGCAGATTCATGGGAACTTCAGCCAGAGATAGCCAAGTGTTCCCAAGGCTCTGACTAGCCAGTCCATCAGGGACTGACTTCTCTCCTACTGTCCCAGGTTATGGAACTTCTGCCTTAAGGAGGGATGGCAAGTTACACAGAACTCGGGTTTCCTGCCTCCACAGCAGTCAGACTGACCCCCCCATTCCCATGTACCCCAGCCTCACAAGCCGCTCTGCAACAGCCTCTTCCACTGCGTGTTCGAGATTTCCTCAGTTTCAGCACTTCAAGTTCTGAGTGTTTCTGGATCGCCCTCTTGTACTGGACTGTGGTTAATACTCCCATGTGCATGTCAGATTGCAGGTTTTCCCTCCTTCCCTCCTTCCCTCCCTCCCTCCCTCCTTCCCTCCCTCCCTCCCTCCCTTTCTTTGAGAGGAGGGAGTTAAAACAGGGTTTCTCTGTAACAGCCCTGGCTGTCCTGGATCTCACTCTGTAGACCAGGTTGGTCTCGAACTCACAGAGATCCGCCTGGCTCTGCCTCCTGAGTGCTGGGATTAAAGGCGTGCGCCACCACCGCCCGGCTCCTTTTTTCTTCCACAGGTCATACCTGAAGAGTTTCCTCTGTCAGTTCACCGCCCCTCTCATCCTCTCATTTATCTAATTTACTTGCCAGGTTAGAGGCTAAGATGGAGGATGCATTTAGCTTCCTTGTTGCATTTCCTCCATTACACAAACAAGCTGCTTGGCCACCATATCAGCCTCAGATGCATGTCCAACTACACACAGCAGTGGAGTGGTCTGGCAGCTCCTGGTCTTCCTGACTACGTTTGCTGAGTGTTGGGATTACAGGCATGCAATACCATACCCAGCTGTGAATTGAATCTTGTGTGTGTGTGTGTGTGTGTGTGTGTGTGTGTGTGTGTGTGTGTGTGTTAGGCAGATGGTTCAGTGGGGGGGGGGGGATGGTATTGCATGCTCTTCCAGAGGACCTAGGATCGATTTCCATGACTGGTCATAACTATCTTAACTCCAGTTCCAGAGGATCCAAGTGTCTGAAAATGCCAAAGCTTGCTTGTGGGGGTAAGAGGGAAACTTCCTGAATTTTTTTCTTTTACCTTATGGGTTCTTGGTATTGAATTCAGGCTGTCATGCTTGGCAGCAAGCACCTTTACCCCGAACCCCCACCCTGAGCCACCTTGGCATCTTCATCCAGCTGTGAATCCCTAATAAAGCTGATTTTATGGTAACACACAGTTAGTGGCAACCATACGGACAGTTAGTTCTCAAGGGGAGGATGGAGTTGATTGATCAGCTAAGAGGGTAGCTGAGACCTGAGGGGTAGAGAAAAGTTGGAAGTTTCAAGAGGATGAAAGAATATTAACAAAGAAGATGTAGTCATGACTACTCAGCACATCGTGTGATTTGCCTCCAACAGATTTAGCTACAGAAAAACTGTCTCATTGAAATGCTGCTGCTGGCAGTGGTGATGGTACCTACCTGTGAGTCTGGTATCCGGGAGGCAAATGTGGGAGAATCATCAACTTCCTACTCCCCTGAGTTACACGGGAACAGTGACTCTCAAGATCAAGGCAGGCATGGTGTGAATGTCAAGCAAGGTCAGGGCTTGTGAATTTAGTACTCAGGAGCCACAGGTGGGTGGGTTAGGAATTTGAGGTCATCTTCAGTAACACAGAGAATTCAGGGATAGCCTGGACTACGTGATTCCTTGTCCTTTTTTTTTTTTAATGTTTTTAAAATTTACTTGTGTGTACATTTGTCTGTATGAGGGTGTCAGATCCCCTGCAAGTGGATTGCAGACAGCTGTGAGCTGCCATGTGGGTGCTGGGAATTGAACCCAGGTCCTCTGGAAGAACAGCCAGTGCTCTTAACCACTGCACCATCTCTCCAGCCCCCAATTCCTTGTCTTAAAAAACAAATTAAACCGCCAGGTGGTGGTGGCACATGCCTTTAATCCCAGCACTCAGGAGGGAGAGGCAGGAGGATTTCTGTGAGTTCGAGGTCAGACTGTTCTGCAGAGTGAGTTCTAGGACAATCGGAGCTACACATAGAATCCCTGTCTCAAAAACAAAACAAACAACAAAAGAAACCCCACAACAATTCAAACTGAGCAACCAATCAACCAAAAATCCCAAACCCTCACAAATAAAATCAATCAATACATAAACAAATATCTTGTGACAGCAGAGCTCAAGTTGTCTAGGAGAACCAACAGCCATGTTCTTGTTTCCTTTGCAGTTGAGACATAACCAGGAACATTAGTAACTGAAGTCACCGGCCCAAGGTCCCAGGACTAGCAGCCAGCACACCAGAGTCCTCCAATGTGTCCCTCTGGACCGGTGGGTCTCAACCATCCCAATGCTGCACACTTGAACACAGTTCCTCAAGTGGTGATGACACCCAACCATAAAGTTATTTCACTGCTACACCATAACTAATTTTGCTGCTGTTATGAGTCATAAATATCTGTGTTTTCTGATGGTCTTAGGTGACCCTTGTGAAAAGACTCAAAGTTTGAGAACCTCTGCTCTAGACCTTTCTCTTTCCCCTAACTCTCCTCCTCTTGGCATCCTCTGCCTGAGCAACTCAAGGTAACAGACAAATATTCAGTGGTCCCTGAAGTCAGACCTCAGCACAGGGCATTAGGCATGAGCCTTAGTCCTTCCTATCTAGAATATGAACAGAGCTGGCAGGGTGCTGTGCACCTTGAATGCCAGCACAAGGAAGGCAGAGGCAGACAGATTTCTTTGAGTTTTAGGCCAATTTGGTCTATATACTGACTTCCAGGCCAGCCAGCCAGAGCTATAGAGTGGGATCTTGCATCAAAACGCATCCACCACACATGCACAGGTACACCACAGGTACACGCATGTGTACACGCCCCCCCTCCCCTTTCAGGTAAATAGGAAGACTGTCCTTGGACCTCGAGAATTGAACTGCATGTGTAGAGTTTAAAGGTGGCCCTATGCCTCTGACCTCTCCATGATAACGACTTCGTCTCTGATAGTGCACTACAGTGAACTTGATCACATACCGCTTGTACCAACTTGAGTCACTTAGCGACTCCTTGTCTCCACTAAAAAGGATACAGTCTGTAGTCTATTATTATTATTATTATTATTATTATTATTATTATTATTACAGGCTCTCACTGTGTATTTCTGGATGGCCTAGAACTTGCTCAGCAGACTAGGCTAGCCTGAATTCACAGAGATCTGCTTGCCTCTGCCTCCCAAGTGCTGAGATTAAAGGTGTGCCCTGTTATATCTTAAAGTTAATTATTGGCAATTTTTAAATCTTCTATAATGGATACATTATTAGTCCTTTTTTTCCCCCCCCTGAGACAGGGTTTCTCTGTGTAGCTTTGTGCCTTTCCTGGATCTTGATCTGTAGCCCAGGCTGGCCTTGAACTCACAGAGATCCACCTGCTTCTGCCTTCCGAGTGCTGGGATTAAAGGCATGTGTCACCACCGCCCGGCACATTATTAGTCCTTAAAAGCAAAGGAAAGGCTGAGAATGTAGCTCAGTTAGTAGAACACTTGCCCAGCATGTATGATGCTCTGGATTTGGTCTTCAGCAACACGGAAAATCAGGCATGGTGGTACGTGCCTATAATGTGAGCCACAAGCAGGTGGAATCATGAGTATCAGAAGTTCAAAGCCATCCTGGGCTAATGAAGTGAGTTTGAAGTCAGCCTAGGCTACATGAGAATCTTTAAAAAAAAAGAAGCCGGGCGGTGGTGGCGCACGCCTTTAATCCCAGCACTCAGGAGGCAGAGCCAGGCAGATCTCTGTGAGTTCGAGGCCAGCCTGGGCTACCAAGTGAGTTCCAGGAAAGGCGCAAAGCTACACAGAGAAACCCTGTCTCGAAAAACCAAAAAAAAAAAAAAAAAAAAAAAAAGAGTCAGGTGCAGTGGTGCATGCTTATCGACTCAGCATTAGCGAGGTGGAGACAGGAAGACTGCAAGTTCCAGGTCGGCCTGGACTATACAGCAAGATCTTGTCTCAAACAAAACAAAACACTGAGAAATACTGGAGGTAGGAAGCCTTTCCTCCTCTTTCTGTCTCCAGGAAGTGGTTTCTTTTCACAGATGCCTGTGTTGCAGATATTTGTGATGCCCAGAGCCCCCGGGATAGCTTGAGAGAGACCACCCACTTTCCATGTCCACAGTCACTAGGGTACAGGCAGCATGGCCCAGAGTAGAGACTCATGAGACACCCCCCCACACACACACACCCAGACAGATGTGCTGGAGGCTTTGGGTCCATGGTAGTTGCCCGAGTGGGTTGTTCTCTCTGTCTCTGCTGACCATGGAAGGGGTAAAGGAGAAGGGTATGGTTGCATTTATTTGCTTTAGGAACACTAGACTGCAGACCTGTTTGTTGAGTCTGCTGTTGGCTTTCATGGCTCAGTCTAGTCAAGAGTTGTTTTGGCCCAAAAGGGGATATGGGGGTAGGGCTGGGGTGGGGTGAGACATCTGCAGCGCCCAACAACCCAACACCCGTTACCAAGGCCTTCCCTGGCTCTGCCCCTACCTGCACAATGGTAAACAAAGCCCCCGGGAGAACTCGGCAAACTGAACACCTTGGTCAAACACGACGCCAACCTCTACCAGGTGTGCTTGCCGAGCGGACTCTCCATCAGCGTGCTGTCATGCAGAAAATGTTTATCTAATTTGTCAAGATAATCTTTCCTCAAATAAGCCTCGGGCCTGCTCCCTGGAACAGCCTGCATCTAGTCTGTAGAATGTAACTCTGTTTTTCCCCCCGTTTTCGCTTTAATCACTGTGTCAACTTTTCCTGGCTTTAAGCAAACTGAAAGTAATTATATCATTCTTAAGTGAGTAATCTTTTGACTGGGTTAGCCGATTCGTGAGTTACTCTAAAATTCTTCTAAACTGTGCAGTCCTTTTCCAAACACATTTTCTCAGATGTTTTGCAAAGTTTGGCTCATCAGTGACCCACGATGTGTTTACTCTGTCACGTTCTGTGGACATGCCATGGCTATATTAGGGCATTTGAAAAGAAGTTGAGTGTGGAAACTTGAGACAGGGGAAGGTAACTTCACCTACTAATTTAGGTATTTCTTGGAAATATTACAGTCCTGGTAAATAACTCAGGCTTCAAGCATGAAGAAAGTCTGATTAATATTTTGAATCACGGTGCGTCACTGAAGGATGGTGTGACAGGCTATAGAAGTCATCTCTTTTCTTTCATTGTGCGGCTCCCTCGCCACCGTGGGTGATACTGTTTTAAGATCAGAAATGCTAAAGGTTCTGTCATATTTCATGGTTTTACTCATGACATTCTCCCACAGAACTCATGGTGTGTTTAAAAATAGAAAATGGAGCCATCTGGCTATTTGATGGTTTCTATTTTTGTTTCTCTTTGCACTTGCGAAGTGTGTTGGGTCTGGAATTCTCCGTGTTCTGCCCTATATGTAATTGTGTGTATATACACACACACTTTCTCATTTAAATCTCCACATACTTTCTCATTTAAATCTTGCAGTTATCAGTCTGGGTTTGTTTGTGGCCCACGGTGGTGCTTGGTGGGGATGTCAATCTTGTAATTTAATTCATGCACTGGCCAAGTTTGCATTAAATTCCAACTCTGATATTTGTTACCCAAAGTCCCTGCAATGCCAAATCCAAGGCATGGCTCGTGGCTGTGTAGCAACCATGTGGACTCTTGGGTTTCCACTGAATGAAACTCACCCTTTGCCCTGGCTCTGATGGAAGAGACAGAGCTGTGCATAGAATCGGAGGCAACTTGAAAGCTCTTACTCTTCACCATCATTTTACATGCAAGAAACTGGGGGTCAGACACTGGAGACACTTGTCTGGTTCGTGCGGCTGACCAGCAGCTCTCAGGGAAGTCTTCAGTTCTAATTGCTCATCTAAGAGATACAAAGCCCTGGGTTCAATCCTCCTCCGCACTTCAAAGATGGGTTATGGTGGTGTACACATATGATCCCACCACCGTTCAGTGGAAACAAGGTCTCAAGGATGCACACGATATGACAGTCACCATCAGAGACCTTCAGGAGATTGTAGAAAATTTCTTATATTTTTTGAGACAGGGTCTCCATAGCCCAGATAAGCTGTGATATGTAGCTTAGGGTAACTGTGCACCCCTGATTCTCCTCCTCCATACCCCTGCAGTTAGTTGCACATGTGTGCACCACACCCAGGTGCTTTTGGATGCTGAGGATTGAAGCCAGGGGGTCCTCCACGCTAGGCAATCATTTTGCCAGTAGAACTCTATCACTAACACCTTGCTCTTTTTATAGCCCTGGCAGGTCTTGAACTTCTGATTCCCTACCCTCCACTGCCCAAGTCCTGGGATTAAAGACAAGAGCTGCTGTGATCGGCCAGAGGTGCACATAAAAATAAAAAAACATTGCATACATGTGTCTAAAAAGCCCAGATGTGAAGCACTGACATCAGCCAAGGCTGGCAGAGACCGGTAGAGACAGGCACTTTCAGTAGCTTTTGGAAGATGGTCCACACTAACCTTGCTGTTCCCACCAGATCCAATAGTGACAGTCTTTGATAATTACCAGATGAGTGGAAACCCTGTGTCTACCCGGAAACGTGCCTGTGGATGTTTCCTCCACTAACTTTAGCAATAATTGTCTAAGTTTGGAAGAACTAAGAGGCCCTTGAGTAGGTGAATAAAGAAATTATCTGTAGTGTAGCTGGACATCGGGATAAAAACAAGTAAGCTGTCAAGCCTGGAACAATCACGGGTTGACTTGGTGTTTATTGTTGCTGTGAGTGGCGACTCTTGCCTGTGACACAGCCTTTGGGAGGCTGAGGCAGGAAGAAGGCCTTGCACTTGAGGACAGCCTGGACTACACAGTGAATTCCAGACCAGCCTGGCCTGTGGGGTGAGACTCTGTGTCAAAGAACAAACAAACCACCACCAACAGAACAAAACAACAAAACCAACCAACCAGCTAACGGATCAACCAAGTGAGTATGGTGATACATGTTTACAACTTCAGCACTTGTGAAGTAGAGGCAGGAGGATCATGGTCCTTTTGGCTGTATAGCAGTCTGGACTTCCTAAGGCCTTATCTCAGAAAGCCAAAAAGCACCCCCACCCCCACCATATTCCCGTAACTGGAAGCCCATATTACCTACCAACAGAGCTCCACGTGAAAGGGCAACATGGACACAGCTTCAAGCATATGACATTCTGAAAACGTAAAGAAGGTCAGCAGTTGCTAGGACGTGGTAGGGATGGGACAGGTTGAACATGGGGTTTCCAGTGTAGTGACAGTCCTCTGGAGGATGCTACCACTTTGGGCACATGTCGCTGCACATATGTCAAGTCCCAGAGTGTAAACTCAGGAGAGTATCAGGGAAATTATCAGTGTGTTGAGATGGGCCTACCAAAGACAAAAAAAAAAAAAAGAAAAAGAAAAAGAAAAAGAAACGGAAAGAGAAATTCCTCAGAACAGCTGGAAAATGTGGAGCAGGAGTACTTGGGAAATCTCTATGCTTTCCACTGAGTTTTTCATGAGTCTACAACTATTCTAAGAAAAGAAGCCCAGGGCCTGGAGATGTGGCTCTTTGGTTAAGAACACTGGTTGCTCTTCCAGAGGACCTGGATTTGAGTCCCAGAACCCATATTGCAGCTTACAACTGTCTGTATTTCCAGTACCAGGGAATCTGTTGCCCCCTTCTGGCTCCTTCAGCCACTGCATGAACACAGTGCACAGACATACATGTAGGCACAACACAAACATATAAAATTAAAAGTCTTATAAAAGAAGTCATCCATCATATTCAAAAGGAAAAAAAAAGATGGATTTATCTGCTACCTTGTCCCACAAATTTAAGCTGCTTTTTATTTTTATTTTTCTTCTTCTTCTTCTTCTTCTTCTTCTTCTTCTTCTTCTTCTTCTTCTTCTCCTCCTCCTCCTCCTCCTCCTCCTCCTCCTCCTCCTCCTCCTTCTCCTTCTCCTCCTTCTCCTCCTCCTCCTCCTCCTCCTCCTTCTCCTCCTTCTCCTCCTCCTCCTCCTCCTTCTCCTCCTTCTCCTCCTTCTCCTCCTCCTCCTCCTCCTCCTCCTCCTCCTCCTCCTCCTTCTTCTTCTTCTTCTCTCTCTCATAACAGAATTGGAGGTTATTAAAGAATTTTTTTTGAGACAGGGTTTCTCTGTGTAGACCTGGCTGCTCTGGAACTCACTCTGTAGACCAGGCTGGGCTTGAACTCAGAAATCCACCTGCCTCTGCTTCCCAGGTGCTGGGATTAAAGGCATGCGCTACCACCACCTGGTTTATTAAAGATATTTTAATGTAGATTTCAAGCATGAAGATTAAGAGAAAAAAGGTGATTAGAAAGAACTCACTCCCACAGCATAGGTGTGAGTTCCTCAAAAAGAAGTCATTTGCTTTTTGCATTTTATTTATTTAATTTTTAATATACTAATTAATTAATTAACTAAATTTGAAGCAGAGCCTCACTGTGTAGCCCCAGCTGGGTTGGAACTTGCTATGTAAACCAGGCTGGCCTCAAACTCAAAAGGATCTACCTGTCTCTTTCTCTTGAGGGTTGGTCACCACACCTGGCTCTTGCTTATGTTTTAATGTGTGTGTGAGGGACCAAGTAGTATCTTCCTCTGTAGCCCATGCTGGCCTGGAACTCATGGCAATCCTTCTCAGCCTTCAAAGTGTTTAGATTATAGATATATCACTGTACTTGTCTTTTCTTCTTCCATCCCTCCCTCCTTTGCTCTCTCTCTCTCTCTCTCTCTCTCTCTCTCTCTCTCTCTCTCTCTCTCTCTCTCTCTCTCTCTCTGGCAGGCTCATTCTAGGTAGTTCTAGCTGGTACTCACTCTGTAGCCTGGGATGGACTCAAACTCATGGAAATCCTCCTGCTTCAGCCTCCCCATTGCTGCTGCAAAAGAAAGATGCTGCATATTGTGGGGAGGAGAGAACTGTTGGCCTCAACCCCAAGGTTGCTGAGGACACACGTGGCTTGCGTGTGAAGGAGAGACATTCTTCGTTCAGTCCACAGAGAACACTTTAGTTGATATGCATCGCTAGCCTGCCAGGCCTGGTTTGGGAGTCCTTTCTTTGCAACTAAGACTATTTAACTCAGAGCCCAAACTGTTCTGGAGCAAAGCAAAGGGAGGCAGGATTCCGGTGGTTCTCTCGGGTGACGTGAGACTGTGGTGGAACTGTCCCATTCACAAGATTGGCGGCAGCCCCCGTGTGAGAAGTGGTGGTATGGTGGTATCTGCTTGAAAAACCACCACCACCACCACCACCACCACCACCACCACCACCACCACCACCACCACAGTGACATGGTGGACGAGGGCAGGTCCCTGAAGGCTAAGGAAGGAGAAACCACACACCAAGGGAAGGTGTTTAGAGATGAGATTAAGCAGCAAAGATCAAAGAGAAGTGGGCTGTCACGTGGCTTCTGGTGGGGAGAGGTGAGAGTTGCTCACCCTCCCCCATCCTGACCTGCACCCCGGGAGCACACCCCGGGAGCACACCCCGTGCACACACCTGGCACGGGCGTGCTCAGGGGCCTGGAGGGCACTGACAAGCAAAGGCAGTGCCAGGCTTGTTGCTGCTCCAGGCACCTGGTGACATCACAGCGGCACTGACGAGGGCTCTGGATTATTCGAGGCATCTGGAAGCTTCCCTTTGATGCTCAGCTGCTTCTGGTCTGGTTACTTCTCAGTACTTCCAAGTGGCAGCTCCAGCCACCCAGGAGGATAAACACATCTCCAAAGATGCCTCCACACCTTGGATTCCGAGAATGTAAAATGTCTGAGTGATGCTGGCTTTTTATCTCTCCAAGCGAAGGTCTGTGTGAATTAATGTCTCTAGACTCAAGCGTGCTCAGCCCACCTTGGCTTGCCTTCTGAGTTGGTCCTTACTTATGGGCTGCCTTGTCTGAAGTCATATGGATAGGAGAACACATAACCAGAGGGAGATCTCCTGGGCCCTGTCCAATGTTAACCAGTTATAGCCTCCCCAAGTTCTTTGTGGGCCTGCTGGGATGGCTCAGCAGGTAAAAGTGCTTAGCATTGGATGAGGCAAGTCTGCTGACCTGAGTGTAAATGCAGAAGGAAAGGACAGAGTCCACAAAGTCCTCCTCTGACCACTGTACAAGCACCACATCATGTCAATATATAAGATTAAAATTTTATTTTAAAAGTTGTTAGTGAACTTTTTTTTTTTTTTTTTGAGACACGGTCTCATGTGTTTCAGGCTGGCTTCAGGCTTCAAACTCTGTAGCCAAGGATGACCAAGGATGACTTTGAACTTCTGACCTTCCTGCCTCCTGAGTGCTGGGATTACAGATGTTTGACACCAAATTTAGTTCCTACTAGCGAGGGAACCCAGGGCTTCATGCATGTTGGGCAAACAGTCTAAGAAAAACCTCAACCCTCTTTGTAGACGCTTTTTTGGTTTTTTGATTCAGGGTTTCTCTGGGTAGTCCTAGCTGACCTAGAACTAACTCTGTAGACCAGGCTGGCCTTGAACTCATGGAGAACCACCTGCCTCTGCCTCCCAAGTGCTAAGATTAAAAGTGTGCACCACTACCGCCCAGCTCTTTGTAGACTTTCACTTAAAGGGCATGTTATTACCAAGCATGGTGTTCCATGCCTTTACACCTGGCACATGGGACGCTGAGGCAGGAGGATCTCTATGAGTTGGAGGCCAGGTAAAGTTACATGGCAGGACCCTGTTTCAAACACTGCCCCACCCCACCTCCAGAGAAAGAAGAGGTTTTCTAGAACTTTCTCTAGAAGGGATGTCACTAGTAGCCCACTCCAAGGACAGATGCTTCCCTGTGGAAATGGAGAAGACATCGGGTCAAAATGTTTAAGGATGGTGGTAGGCCTCCTTAGAGGAAACAAAAAGACCTGATTTTATTGCACCCAAGGGAGCTATCCTATTTGTTTATAGGTTCCTTCCAGAGACAACGCTAATGCATCCTGAAAGAGAGGGGAAAATTGTGGCGTTTGAAGAAGATTATCGAGCTGAGATTAGCTTTCTGTGATCTGCCAACATTTTCACTCATTTCTAAATCATAGATGGCTGAGTCTGTTGAGCAATCGGGAGAAAATCACACGCAAACACAGTGTAAGTACTGATAAGAATCCTGGAAGTAAACAGTGAATTCCTGCTAATGGCTAAGTCACCAAGGTGAGATCCAGTCTAAACACACACCCCTGCGAAGCAGCATTGCCTTAGCTCAGGTTACACAGGCTGGGGAAACTTCTCCTTGATGCTTGTCAAGTGAAATGAATTGTGTATCTCCCATCAATCATTCCTGCCAGAGACATTCTCACAGATTCTTAAGGAACCCTCAGCCCGTCTGCTATGACCCACCCCCACTACCTCCCCATAGGATGGATTTTGGGGGTGCCCAATAGCTAAAAGTTCCTGGGATTTCCGAGGCAGTCTGAGCTATGGTTTTTCACTGATAACCTGGGAAACTTAGGTTTTTCAAAATGTGACACTTGGTGTGTGCTCCAACTCACTAACAAATATTTGACTTTGTAGAGTGATTCGAAGACTGCCCAGCAAGTTAGAGCCTTGCAAGTTTTACTGCTAATTATTTTCATAGAGTAATTCAAACAGCCCAAGAATCCAGCTGAAAACAGAATAATGGGAAATCAACCCACACCTTCAGTGTCTCACTAAATCATTTACAATTTTAGTGGATCTTCTTCCATGTATTTTTCTTTTTCTTTTTCAATCTTTTCAGTAGAGTATGTTAGTTGTATGTAACAAATGGGTTTCACTGTGACATTTTCAGGCATTTATTTATTTATGTAACGCATTTTTATCATCTTATTCCCCCACTACTTTCTCCTGTCCTTTGAATATGTCTCTTTTCTAAGACAAGCTGTCATTTTTAATCTAGGCCAGCCTCAAACTGGAGCCCACTCTCCTGCCACAGCTTCCTGAATCCTGGGACTCCAGGCTTGTGTGATACCTGTTTAAGTTGCTGGGGTCAAATCCACGCCATCATATATCTGCACATATATCTGATCACCATGCGGGCACCTGGTGCAGGCAGAAGCCGGAAGAGGATGCCAGATGCCCTGGAACTGGAGTTACAGACAGCTGTGAACCACCATGTGGGTGCTGGGAAGCAAACCCAGGTCTGGAAAAGCAGGAAGTGCTCTAACCACTGAGCTGCCTCCCTGGCACGTATGTATGCTACGTATGTGTATACTCAATTCGTTCTTTCCCCGACACCTTGGTTCCTAAGAAGTGGCCAGTGTCAGTTACCTGAGGGACTTTGCACATGTGATTGAAGTGTGTGAATCACTCGCTTGGGTTTTCTTTCAATCAGAAAAGTCTCTCCTTAGCAATCACCCCATACTTCTTTCAGTATAAAAGAAAGGGAAGGGAAATTTAGTAGAGATAAGGAATTTACCCTGGCTGTGCTACCAGACAGCGGCTGAACCATCACTGCAGCGGAGGTGTGGCTCCCCTGTCTGCTGAGGAGGCCCTCAAGGTGCGGCCCTCAGTGTCACTCTTGGTCTAAGTGCTGGTAGCTGTCAGCCGTGAGGAGAGGAGGACTTCCCAGAGAACATCTGCTCACAGAAGTGCCAGGACTGTCTAAAAACCATGTAGACTGTGTAGTGGCCCCAAGAGAAGTTTTAAAACACTGTTAGTTCTCCAGTGGAACACAGGGAAATTGCCAAAGCGAGCTCTCCAAAGGAGGGGATCATTTTCCAGAGAAAGACGCGGTGCCTGGTGCTCGGTGTGGGGCTGTGGGATAGAATGCTTGCCTAGCATGCACACCACCCTTGGTTGGCTACTTGTACGCCACAAGACAAAACACAAAGGGGGCAGGGCTGGGAGACGGCTAAGCCAGTGTTATGCCATGCAGCCATGAGGCCCGAGTTCTGACCCAGTACTCACGTAAAAAGTTGGTTCTGGCCAGATGTGGGGGTGCAAGCCTTTAAACCCAGCACTCTGGAGGCTGAGGCAGGGGGATCTCTGTGAGTTCAAGGCCAGCCTGGTTTACACAGTGAATTCTAGGACAGCTAGAGCACATAGAGAGACCCTGTCTCAAAAAAGAAAGGAAAGGAAGGGGAGAAGAGGGAAGAAGAAGGGAAGGGGAGGGAAGGGGAGGGGAAGGGAAGGGAAAGAAAAAGAAAAGGAAAGGAAAGGAAAGAAAAGGAAAGAAAAGAAAAAAGGAAAGAAGCAAAACGAACATCTAGGTTCTGGAGAGACGGAGACAGGACTGCCGGAGCTGGCCAGACAGCCCATCAGTGAGCCCCAGGTTCAGTGGTAGTTCCCATCTCTCAAAATTAGGTGGAGAGTGAGGAAGGAAGATGTGCATCTCTGCTTTCCACATGCATGTGGACACATGTACTGGTGTGCCTGCACACATACACCACGTCTATGTGCACAGAGAAGAAGAAAACAATAGAAACTTCACAGAAACAGAACTTTCTTCATCAATCAGGTTTGACCTCCTTAGTCTCCTGCCTAAGATCACTGTGCTCATCAATTTTAAATTTTTTGTTTTGTTTTATATTGCTTTTTGACACAGGGTTTCTCTGTGTAGCCCTGGCTTGTCCTGGAACTCGATCTGTAGACCAGACTGGCCTTGAACTCACAGAACTCTGCCTGCCTCTGCCTCCTGAGTGCTGGGACTAAAGCTTGTGCCACCATTCATGGCCATCCCCCCCCCCCCCAATTAATCTTCTATAGTTCTGGTCACTAAGTAGCCAAGATGACCTTGAATAATTATCCCCCTGCCTCTACCTCCAGAGTACTAGGATTTCAAGAATGTGCCACCATTTACATAGTCCTGGGTGGAACCCAGGGCTTCCTGAAACCTGTGCAAGCACTGTACCAAGCGAACTATGGTCCCAGCCCTTCATTAGTCTTCTTGGGCCTTTTTTGAGCCACCACCTGGACCTGATTAACCCTCTGAAGCCTGACTGTGTGTCAGAAGGACATAGCTTGTAGAAGGGGCAGTCTGTCTAGCTTTGGTTGTGTTTTTCATTGGAGGAGCATGGAGGGGAGGTAGTGATGGTTGAAATTCGGAAATATTTGGCCTTCTGGGGCTGTGACAAGGTTTCGGAAATGCCTACTAGGTGCCTTTGGCCCTTGAGAGTGAGCTGATTGGTATGGCAAGTCCTCTGGAGCTGGAGATGATGCCCACTGTCTGGAGGGAGAGAGGAAGGCATTTTAGCCCTTAGAGTGGGACCGATGTGTTTAGGAGGAAGATTGCTAATATTGATTCAATGTGAATATGGCTGTTCTTTGAACAAGTCTTTCAGAAAACTATCCTCTAAAGTCATCTACACAAATGTGTGATCTACACAAATGTGTGAACATGCACAAGGCTGCTAAACACAGTTGGGAGGTAGAGCAAGGAGGATCATTGCAAGTTCAAAGCCAACCTAGTTTACAGTGAATTCCAGACCATCCTGGGATGGGGGTGAGGTCTTGTCTCAAAACAAGAAAGGAGCAGATGGTGTATCTGCTCGTGCTGTGCCCTCTGCTGTCTTGGCAATGGAGTAAATGAAATTTTCATGTGTGACAGGATTTTACCATGTAGGCAGGCTGGCCTCCACCTCACAGAGACACACCTGCCCTAGCCTCAGGAATGCTGGGTTAAAAGGCCTGTGCTACCGTACCTGTCCTGTTTTATTTCTTCAAAAACAAGCCACCCCAAGCAAGCAAGCAAGCAAGCAGTGAAATGTATCTCAGGAAAGAGTGTGGAGTAGCACATTCCTTCTATTTGTTTATGTGTGTATGAAAGTTATCTATGCAAAACTTGGTCGCAAGTCAGAAGGGAGCACTTACCAAAGTGTGAAATGAGTCCCAAGTCCAAAGAGACTCAGAACCAGAGATAACTGTTATCTTTGGAGGGTGAAGTTAGAAGGAGTGTGTTATTCTTATTAGCTGCAGGTTTTTCTTTCTTTTTTTGAGCCTTGCAATATAGTCAAGGATGACCTTGAAATGCCCCTCTTGGCCCCATCACTGTGAATTTGAGACCAGCCTGGGCTACAGAGTGAGACTCTGCCTCAAAATAAATAAGTAAGTAAGTAAGTAAGTAAATAAGTAAATAAGTAAATAAGTAAATAAATAAATAAATAAATAAATAAATAAATAAATAAATAAGGAAGAAAGAAAGAAAAAAGAAAAAAAACAAACCAAATAGAACACCCTTTCCCATAGGCCCTTTCTCCCCTGGGCTCACACACTGGTAACCTGCAGGCTTTTCCCCTTCTCTGCTCCTGTGGGTGAGATGTCAGCACTGGGGCCGCTGGGGATAGTTGAATGCAAATGACTCAGGGGCGAGGCTCAGGGTCTGTTGGGGAAGGCAGACCCCATTCTGTGGCTGATTAACATCCCCAGTCCAAAGGGAATAGTTTGAACCAGAGTGTTCTAGTTCCTTGGAAAAAACAAGGTGAAAGAGAATGCAGATTTCTGCCGGAGAAGAGATCAAAGTCTTGATTGCGGCCATTAATGTTCACTTACCCAGTGAAAGAAGAAGATGGCTTGGGGCGGAATTGGATTCTTGGGTGGTTGCTCCGGGTTGGGGGTGGGTGCTCCGGGTTGGGGGTGGGTGCTCTGGCAGGTTCTTTACTAGGTCTGCTTCTAGTGAAGCCTGTCTTGTTTCTGAGGGGTGGTTTCACTTTATTTAGCTTCTGCCACTTTTTGTGTGGTGTGTGTGTGTGTGTGTGTGTGTGTGTGTGTGTGTGTGTGTGTGTGTACTGGGGACTGACCCTAGGACCTCTCACTTGCTAGGCAAGGGACCCACCAACTACATCTCCATCTTTTTGCCTTCTGAAAAAGGGTCTCACTAATTTGTCCAGGTTGTCTTTGAACCCACTCTGTAGCCCAGGCATGCCTTTAAACTCTCTTCCTGCCTCAGCTTCCTGAGTAGCTGGGATGCAAGGCATACCACTAGACTATCTTCATTTTATCCTTTTGTGTGTGTGTGTGTGTGTGGGGGGGTGGTGGTAGGGAAGGTTATTTGTTTACTTTTGAGACCAGGTCTTACTCTATAGCCCAGGCTAGCCTAGAGCCCTGGCAATCCCCGTGCCTCAGCTTCCCAAGTGCTGGGATGACAGACCTGTACCCCCATCATTCCTATAAATTGTCAGCTTGCCTAAGGCAGGGAGATAATTTCATTGTGTCCAACTATAAGGCCACCTGGTGCCTGGGGCAGAGCTGCTTAGAGCATGGCTGTTAGATCCTTGCCTGGTCCCTGCTCAGCTCCACTTCTCACAAGGAAAAGACCCAATTACAACGAACCTCTCAGTTTTATTTTTATTTTGTTTTCGAGACAAGGTTTCTCTGTGTAGCCTTGGCTGTTCTGGAACTCACTCTGTAGACCTGGCTGGCCTCAAACTCAGAGGTTCCCCCTGCCTCAGCCTCCCAAATGCTGGGATTAAAAGCATACACCATCACCACCCTGCTGAACCTCTGTTTTAAGTTGCTTTGTGAACTCAGGAAAACTCCCGCAAAGGTCTGTCTCCTCGCCCACTCAGGGCCAGTCTCCATGGAAGAAAACCTGGGTCAGGAAAAGGCTTAGGACTGTGTCCAAGTCTGGTTGTCCCGCACAGAAGTTTGACCTTGAGTAGTCATTTTCCTGGAGTACAGGAGTCAAATGACACCCGCCTCTGGGCTGTTCCTGAGGAAGTTGTTAAGCACAGTTCCAGGACACAGCTAAGGGCGAGTATTGTCATTGTTATGTATTTAACTCCCTAATGTTAATTACCCGCCTCACACCAGGTTTATGCCACCCAGGAAGTGGGGGGTCTGAAATGTTAGGGGAAAGGGCTGGAGGTCTTCTTTGTGAAGGAGACTCTATTACTGAAAGACTTAGATATTCTATAAAGACTTTAAAAGGCATATACATGTGTATTCAAGTTTTAATCCTTTAAAATTATGTGTGAGTGGGGTGGGGTAGGGTGGGGTGGGGTGGGAGGGTGCTTGTGTGTGCCATTGCACTCTTGTGGAGATCTAAGGACAGCTTACTGGAGTCCTTTTTTTTTGTTTTTCCAGACAGGGTTTCTCTGTGTAGCTTTGCGCCTTTTCCTGGAACTCACTTGGTAGCCCAGGCTGGCCTCGAACTCACAGAGATCCGCCTGGCTCTGCCTCCCGAGTGCTGGGATTAAAGGCGTGCGCCACCACCGCCCGGTCACTATTACTGGAGTCCTTTTTACCCCTTGGGTCCTGGTGATTGGACTCAGGTCATCAGTCTCCCAGGCAAGCGTTCTTACCCATTAAGGCATTTTGTCAGGCCTCTTCTAGAGATGTTAAGGTTATGGGTACATTTTGTTTTGTTAGGTTTTTCAGACAGGGTCTCACTCGGTAGCTTCTGGGGTCCTGTAACTAACCAGGTTGGCCCCAAACTCACAACCATCCTCTGACCTCCAAAGTCCTGGGATTGCAAGTTACTGCACCTGACTAAGAAGAAAAGATACATTGTAACCAAGATAGATTGTAACATATAGGTACACAGTTGATCACAAGAAGGACCATTCCATTATTAACAATAATGACACTTACACCAGTGGTGTGCCTTGTCATCCCAGCACAAGGCAGGAGAATCACAACTTGGAAATCATTCATAAAATACTTATTTTGTTCCATCCACTGTATTTTGCTTGTTTGTTTGTTTTCTGAGACAGGGTTTCTCTATGTAGTCCTGGCTGTCCTGGAACCCACTCTGTAGACCTGGTTGGCCTCAGAGATCCACCTGCTCTGCCTCTTGAGTGCTAGGATTAAAAGGCTTGTGCCACCACTGCCCGGCTCATTATATTTTATTACTGTTGTGAGAGAGTCTCAATAAATCGTCCACACAGGCTCAGGTCTTTCGGTCTCTTGCCTGGACCTCCAGAGTGGCTGTTGTGTCCAGTGTGTGGGCCTAAATTACTTTTCTACTTTTTCTTCCCCCGGAGGTGCAGACGCATGGACCATCTTCTGGCGTTTCTGCCATGTTGCCTGTGGGCCACAGTTTTGTCTAACGAAATAAGCTCCTGTGTACTTTATTTGCAACGTTGGAAACTGAACACAGGGACCGGGAATGCCCTGCCCTGGAGTCACATGGTCCTTTCTGTGGCCCTGACCTGCTAAGCACGTGTCGCCGTGGCCACATCGCCTCCTGCTGGAGGCTAGTTGACTTTTCCCTGCCAGGCTTTTTCTTCCCTACTTCAGGTACTTCTTTTGGCTGGGAGCTTTTCTTTTCTTTTGAAATAGGGGCTCAGGGAACAAAGGCTAACCTCTATAGCGAGCACATACCCCGGTTACGAGGGAGGAATAATCACTCTTGATTCAGACTTGGTATAACACTCATTTATTCACACAGTAAGATTACAAGCAATATTCATCCTGTCGCCATGTCTGTTCCTCTGGATCTTGGGTCAGCCTTCCTCAGGTCAGCCACGTCTGCACTGGGGACAGGATCTCACGTCTCTGGCAGAGGAGAGTCATCTCACTCGAGGGTCTGACGAGCTCTGTTGGTCGGGTCTGAGGCTTCATCTTTTATATTCTTTTCTGGCTAGGTTTCTAGTCTTATCCCTACTTCCACACATAGCTTATAGCTTATCACTACTCCATTTGTGGTTTACTTATGTCATTCTATTGCTTATCACTCCTGACCAGGGTTGTTCACCCTAGGTCTTACATGTTCCTTATAACCTCCAACTCACTATGCCGCTGAGGCTGACTTTGAACTACTGACCTTCCTGTCTCCACTTGCTTGGAGCTGGGATTGCAGCTACACACCACCCCAGCCAGCTTTTCTTCGTTCCTGGTGAGGGGGCTGCATTCTAGACGGTTGGAGTCCAGTGTGGTCTATCCTGGGGATTTACCTTTGCCTCACTTCTTCCCTCACAGCCACTCTTTCTGTAGCTCCCACCCCCTCCCTTCTCATTCACCCCTCCCCCTGCCCACGTGAGTGCTAACTTGGGGGACCACTCTCCTGCTGAGATGTGATCTGTGGAGAGTATTTCTATTAAGTTAAACAGCAGCCCATGCTCTTAACCACTGAGTATCTCTCCAGCAACACAATTTCTTTCCTTCCTTCCTTCCTTCCTTCCTTCCTTCCTTCCTTCCTTCCTCTTTCTTTCTTTCTTTCTTTCTTTTTTTATGGTTTTGGTTCTTCGAGACAGGGTTTCTCTGTCCTGGATCTCATTTTGTAGACCAGGCTTGTCTCAAACTCACAGAGATTTGCCTGCCTCTGCCTCCCCAGTGCTAGGGTTAAAGGTATACACCACCACTGTCTGGCCCCACAATTTCCATTTTAAATTTTATTTTGTGCCAGGCCAGTCTGGGCTGTATAGCAAGACCTTGTTTCAGTAAATGATGAAGTTCATTTTATGTCTGTCTCAGACGTTTTTTCTATTGCACAGTTTAATCTTTTATTTTTGATGGGGGGGGGGGGAGGTGGAGACAGGGTTTCATGTAGCTGCAGCCAGCCTGGAACTTGCTCTGTAGCTAAGGCTGGCCTTAGATTCCCAATCCTCGTGCCTCAGTTCCCTGACTGCTATAAAGGTGTGCATCATCACACCTGGCATGCAGTTGAAACTTTCCTGTGGCTTTTCCAAATAGGCACTCAGAGCAAGTTTAGAAGAGCCAGTGAAATGCAGGGAGCAGGGACCCATCAGCTCTACCTACTCCAGACTGCAGCCTTAGCCGCCTCGCTGGCTCTGGTCTCCGGGACCCCAACTGGGAAGCAAGACTCGAGGACTACTGTGGGGCTGCACAGGAGAGATTTCTGTCCTTCAGGTCAGTCAGAGACCAGGTGTGATGATACTGGGGAGTCCTGTCCCCCTTTATGGCTTTCAGCCTCATTAATAAAAGAATTTAGCAATGGACTCAAATGGAAGCTCAAGGACTATTTTATTAGTGTTAAAAGAAGAACCCCAGGGTAGGCCAGCTGTAAACCCCTGCAGCTACCCAGGGGAGGGGAATGGAGGAGAGAAGAGAAGAAAGAGCATGCCATTGGAACTGACAGGGAGGGAGGGCAGATGTTCCAGGACAGCCAGGGCCATACAGAGAAACCCTGTCTTGAAAAACAAAGCAAAACAAAACAAAAAAACAAAACAAAACAACAACAAAGTTACAGGTGGGCAGACTTAGAGCCCTACCTGGCTGTTAGCTGCTGTACTGGGGCAAGGATTCGGGGAAGGAGCAAGTTCAGAATCTCATTAAAGAACTAAACAGTCTGCCTAACTTTAGCATGGCTCAAAGCTAGCCTGCCTTACTGAGGGTGGGTCCTGGGTCCAGTCACCAACTCTATCTAAGCAGAATGCCTGGTCTCCATGAGGGCCAGAGATTGTGCAGACCAAGAGGTGTTTATTTGTTTGTTCGTTTGTTTTTGAGACAGGGATTCTCTGTAGCCTTGGCTATCCTGTAACTCACTCTGTTTATTACTCTAATAGTGGTGCAGACTTGTCATCTCAGTATTCAGGAGGCTGAGGCAGCAGGATTGCCAGAAGTTCCAGGTTAGTCCTCTTCAGTGTGACTCTGTCTCAAAAAATAAAGCAAGGCCAAGGTTGTACCGCGCAGTTGGTAGAATGCCTACCTATCAGGTAGCCCAGGCAGGCTTTGAATTTGTAATCTTCTGGCCTCAGCCTTCCAAGAGCTGGATTACAAGCAAGTGTGATTTCTCTTAAATACTGTTTTGGGGCTGGAGAGATGGCCCAGTGGTTAAGAGTACTTGCTTCTCTTTCAGAGGACCAGAGTTCAATTCCCAGCACCCATATTGGTAGGTCCACAATCACCTATAATTCTAGCCCCAGGGGATCTGACATCTCTGTTCTCTGAGGGCACCTTCTCACCTGTGGCACACACACACACACACAGACACACAGACACACACACACAGACACACACACACACACACACACACACTCATATAAAAAGAGCTGTGTGTGGCACTGCGTGTCTTCAGTCCCAGCATTTGGGAGGCAGAGGCAGGAAACCTCCCTCAATTCAAGGCCAAGCCTGGTTTATATAGTGAGCAGATGCTAGCCATGCTACACAGTGAGACTTTATCTCAAAATAATTAATTAATAAATTTAATTTAATTTATCAAAATAATTAAAAAACTTTTGTCATAAAATCTGACTCAACCCTAAATATTTACATTTCTCTAAGAACAAGGAGGTCCCCACACCATAACTACAGTACCTATTAAATTTAGGAAATTTAACATCAATTAATAGTACTATTGGTATCCATTTTTACAAATCATTTTCATAATGTCCTTTACAATTTTTCCCCAAATAGTAGACCCAGGTGACCATATTTACTTTCAGTGTTTTCTTTTTTTTTTTTCTTGAGACAGGTTTTCTCTGTGTAGCTCTGGCTGTCCTGGAACTCACTCTGTAGACTAGAGTGGCATTGAACTCACAAAGATCCACCTGCCTCTGTCTCCAGAGTGCTGGGACTATAGGTGTGTACCACCACTGTCCGGCTGCTTTCTTGTTTGGTTTATTTATTTACTTATGTATTTGTTTATTTTTGGTTTTTCAAGACAGGGTTTCTCTGTGTAGCTTTGCGCCTTTCCTGGAGCTCACTTTGTAGAGCAGTCTGGCCTCAAACTCATAGAGATCCGCCTGCCTCTGCCTCCCGAGTGCTGGGATTAAAGGCGTGTGCCATCACTGCTCGGCTTTATTTATTTGTTTTTTTAAGACAGCCTCCTGCTATAGCTCTGGAACTCAATATGTAGACCAGGCTGGGCTCAAACTCATAGAGCTCTGTCTGCCTCTGTCTCCTGAGTGCTGGGACTAAGAGTGTGTGCTACCATTCCTGATTATTTTTTTTGAGACAGTCTCCCGTACCCCAGGCAGGCCTTGAACTCACTGTGTAGGTAGGTATGACCTCGAGTTTCTGATCCCCCTGCCTCAGATACTGAGATGACAGACACTGCACTATGCTTGGTTTTCTGTGCTGGGAATGGAGGCCAAGCTTTGCCCTTGGGCAAGCACTCTACGGAGCTACAGCCCCAGGCAAAGAAACTGCGTTCTGTGTTCAAACCATCCTCCTCTCTTGTATTATTGGATGTTTGTAAATGTTTTTGCCTGTTCGCTTTTGAGTTTGGTTTTGTGCTTCTGAGAGAAGGTTTTGCTGTGTAGCCCTAGCTGGCCTGGAACTCGCTTTGCAGACTATCCTGGCCCAGAACTCGGAGATTTGTTTGCCTCTGTCTCCCTAGCGCTGGGATTACAGGATGGTCGCCCCATTCCTCCCATGTTGTCTGTTTTTAAAAAGCCCCCATGTTTCCTCTGAGGCTCTGGAGAGTGTCCCTCAGCCAAATTCAGAAACAGCTCTTTTTTTTTTTTTTTTTTTTTTGGTTTTTCGAGACAGGGTTTCTCTGTGTAGCTTTGTGCCTTTCCTGGAACTCACTTGGTAGTCCAGGCTGGCCTCGAACTCGCAGAGATCCGCCTGCCTCTGCCTCCCGAGTGCTGGGATTAAAGGCATGGAACAGCTCTTCTGTTGCAGTCTAGGGCACAGCCTCAGTGACAGGCCAGACCTGAGGCTTGCCCTGTTTGCCTTTGGGAATCTTCCAGGTCTCAGGTTCTTCAACATAGACCAAGCTCCCCGCCAGCCCTTAAGGCACCAAATAAACAAGGGGGAAAAAAGGAGACTTTTCCAGTTTTTTTCCCCTTTTTCTTTTTTATCAGTTTAGTTCCGAAGAAGTCTGCCTTTTTCAGAACCAGCTCTAAAAGTTGGCTCCGTGATTTTCTATTTCAGATGTCTCGCCTCTGCAAGCTTGCCTTTTCTCCTGCCATTATCTTCTGCAAATGCTTGGCTGACAGTCTTTTTTATCCAAGAGACATTTTGAACATAATATGGCTGTTTATTTAAAGTCTCATGCACTTTAGAAAATAATGCCCAGAAGGGACTGTTTGTCTTTTTTCAAGCGCTGAAGCTTCCACAGCCCCAAGTTTCCAGGGGGGCTGCTTTATTTTGCCTGTGTCCTGTCACTTTAAAGGTAGGTTAGCCCCAAAACTTTTATCCTTCCTTTGGGGCTCATTCCCAGCTCACACAGTGCTATCGCTGTTTCTCTGTCACATGCAAGGGCTGCTGGGAAATACAGAGGGATTGCAAAGTTGTGAAAATAATAACAATGACATTTTAGCTTCTCTGCACTCCTAAGCGCTCTTCCTTTAAAATGTATTTATTGGCTTTGAGACACATGTCTTAGTTATTATTGACTGCTCTGATAAAACACCAACAAAATCAAGGTAAAGAGAGTGCAGCAGGAACATGCAGCAGGGGCATGCAGCAGGGGCATGCAGCAGGAACATGCAGCAGGGGCATGCAGCAGGGGCATGCAGCAGGAGCATGCAGCAGGGGCATGCAGCAGGGGCATGCAGCAGGGGCATGCAGCAGGGGCATGCAGCAGGGGCATGCAGCAGCTGTCACCTGGCTTCCACTGTCAGAGGAAGTGAGTAGCGTGTACAAGCTGCCACTCACTTCCCTTCCTCTAGCTATTTAGTCCCCATGCCACTAAGGGAACATGCCACCCACAGTGGGCAAGTCTTCCGAATCAAGATAATCCCCCACGATGTGTCTCCAGAGGCCCATCTCCCAGGTGATTCCAGATTCTGCCAAGGTGACAATAGTAACCCTCACAACAGGGTATTGTGTATCCCAGGTAGCCTTGAACTCACTTTGAAGTCCAGGCTGGCCTTGAACTTGAGATCCTTCTGCCTTAGCCTCCCAAGTGCTAGGATTACAGGTATAAGCTACTACAGACAGTTTTCCAGAGCACCAGGGGTTGAGCCCAGAGCCTCTTACATGCTAGGGGGATAGTACCAGTTCTTTTCATTTTTAAACAGTTGTCAGGTGTGCTGGGGGTTAGCTAGGGACAGAACTTTGGCTAGAATGCTGTAGGCCTAGGGTTGACTTTCAGCGGGGGCAGGGGATAGGCTGGCACTGGTGGCAGATTTTAAGGTGATAGATACTTGTTGTTTATGCCAAAAGCTGCTTTCCTTGTGGCTATGATATGCAGGTGTCTTCAGCAAGCCTATGCTTTATGTCTGCTGGGCTTAGAGACCACAGTGCTCTTGGGCGCACTGAGAGATTGGGACTGGGCTTGGCAGGAAGACACACTTGCACCTAAGACAAGTGTACAGTTCAGGGATTAAAGCAGTGGTAGAGGCCCATCTTCCCTGTGACCTGGGAAACTGAGACGGGAGGATCTCCAGTTCAAGGCCAGCCCAGGCTACATACTGAGTTCTAGGCCAGCCTGAGCTATAGAATGCAATTCTGTCTCAAAAAACCAACCAACCAACAAAAAAACCAAACAAAAACAAAAAAGGCAACCACAGCAAACAGAACTGAACAGTGAGAAATGTAATGGGAACACAACAGTGCTTCCTTTGAAGCACAAAATTATTTATTATTTATTTAAAAATACATTAAAAACTGAATTTAATTGACTTATGTGTATGTGTATGAGTGTCTTGCCTGTATGCATATCTGTGTAGCATGTTTGTGTAGAGTCCAAGGAGACCAGAAGAGAGGAGAGTGCAGCACTCCTTGGAGCTAGTGTTACAGATGTTTGTGAGCCATCTCGTTGCTGTTGGGAGTCAAATCCAACCTCTAGAAGAGCAGCCAGTGCTCTTAACCCCTGAGCCATCTCTCCAGCCCCAAAGCACAAAAACTTAAAAAACAAAAACAAAAAAACAACAACTTTACTACAGATAGAACATTAGTTTAGTTCATCAGGACAGAAATGAGACAAGTTAACAATATAAGGAATAAGAAATGATGTCATCAAAGATACTGAATATAGATGCCAGAGATGCTGAGTATGGGTGCTGAAGGTACTGAGTACGGGTGCTGAAGGTACTGAGTACGGGTGCTGAAGGTACTGAGTACGGGTGCTGAAGGTACTGAGCACAGGTGCTGAAGGTACTGAGTACAGGTGCTGAAGGTACTGAGCACAGGTGCTGAAGGTACTGAGTATAGGTGCTGGAGATACTGAGTACGGGTGCTGAAGGTACTGAGTACGGGTGCTGAAGGTACTGAGCACAGGTGCTGAAGGTACTGAGTACAGGTGCTGAAGGTACTGAGCACAGGTGCTGAAGGTACTGAGTATAGGTGCTGGAGATACTGAGTCCAGGCTACAGTCTTTCCTCTGTAACTTCTCAGTGTCAGTATTGGCTCACGTTAATGCTTTTGTGTTTTTAGGTGTGACCTTAGCAGGGTATTGACTTTTCTCTGATGTATCTTGTCATTTTTACCTACATCATAGGGTTATTTTGATGACTAATAAGAACTATAAGAGTGCTGGGCCAGTGAGATGGCTGAGTGGGTAAAAGTGCTTGTACCACGCCTGAAGACCTGCACAGGATCCCTGGCGACTGCCGTGGTAGAAGTGGATAACTAAGCTGTCTTCTTATCTACACACGTGTGCCATGGCATGTGGGTACATGGGCACACACACAGTGAATACATATGTGAGTGTCATGAAGTAAGCCTGCTGCACAGAGCGAGGCTATTGAACATCTGCCCCCTGGGTTCTCTTCCAGCTGCTGCGACAAAACTCTCAATGAAAGCAAGGAGGAAGGGTTTTGTTTGTTTGTTTGTTTTTTGGTTTTTTGAGACAGGGTTTCTCTGTGTAGTTTTGGTTCCTGTCCTGGAACTCACTCTGTAGACCAGGCTGGCCTCGAACTCACAGAGATCCGCCTGCCTCTGCCTCCCCAGTGCTGGGATTGAAGGCGTGCGCCACCACGGCCCGGCAGGAGGGAGGGTATTTAATACACAGTTCCAGGTTACAGTCCGTCATGGCAGTCCAGGCAGCAAGCCTGAAGTGTCTGGCCACATCACGTCCACAGTCAGGAAGCCCAGGAAGGAACCCATGCCACTTAGACCAGTATCCCCCTCACAGAGGTCTCATCTACAGTTAAGATGAAAATCCCCCACAGGCATGCCCAGAGGCCCCTCTCCCAGGTAATTCAGATTCTGTCAAATTGATGACTCAGACTAACCATCTCAATTAGAAACACAGATTTATTGTTCACAGATGGTTTCTAAGGTCCTTCTAACAGTAAAAATGTGAAGCCAATCTGAACATCTAATTCTGAAAACTGAGAAATTTTAAGAATTTATTCCCTGATTGTATATGAGCTATACAACCAAATGGTAATAACTCTTCAAAACCATGTTTTCAAAGCATCTATAAAGTCAAAGGAAAATTATGAATGTATGTTGTCAAATGAAAAAAGCGTGGTATAGGATTGCGTATAGCATAATCTCACTTACATAAAAGAAAAGATTGGGGACATATTCATACCCAAGTTATCTCTGCGTGTTGAGAGTCTGTGTAGATTTAGTCTTCTTTCTTGTAATTAGTGGTTCCTATTTTTCTAGAATAAAGCATTCCTAGCATCTCCTTTCTAATCAGAAAGTACTACAAACAGAAATCAAGTCATCAGCTAATAGCACCTAAGTGAGAAGCGGCATCCTTTGTCATGAATGCCTTGCCCCTGGCATGGCTGGAGGCCTGATCCTTGGGCCTCAGCTGCCCTGCTGTCTGTGACCATTATGCAAATGGCTACACCCCAACAACACCTGTAGAATTCTGGATTTTTTTTTTTTAGTAATTCTACTTCCTCTCCCCCCACTTTTTAACGGAAGTGAGTGTCTTGGGTACCCAATCTGGTTAATGATGTTCTGGCCATCTGAGTGACCTCCTGTGTGTGAAAGATGCTCTAGGTGAGCAAAAACAGCTGAGAGCTGTAGTCTCTCTCTCTTCTCTCTCTCTCTCTCTCTCTCTCTCTCTCTCTCTCTCTCTCTCTCTCTCTCTCTCTCTCTCTCTCATATCACATCCCAGAGCAGCAGAAAGGGGGCCCTTTGAGGCTCCTTGCCTTTGCTCATTGACAACAAGTATTTTTTTTTTCTTCTCGTCTCATTGAGGCTTTGTCTCAACAGGCTGCATACAGAGACAGGTGTATAAAAAACAAATGAAAGTTGTAGTTGAAGACGACAGATCTTCGAAGGCACATTCACAAACCCGACTTGGAGTCGGTGAGTTGCAATTCCACATGCTTTGTTGTGTGAAAGTGGCCTGAAGTGAGGCTGCAGGTGTGGTTCCGTTGACAGAGTGCCCTTGGCTCATTCCTCAGCACTGTGTTAACTGAAGTGTGGTGGCACCGGCCTGCTATTCCAGCACTAGGGAAGTGGAGGCACGGAGCTCAGAAGTCTAAGGTCAGCCGGGCGGTGGTGGCGCACGCCTTTAATCCCAGCACTCGGGAGGCAGAGCCAGGCGGATCTCTGTGAGTTCAAGGCCAGCCTGGGCTACCAAGTGAGTCCCAGGAAAGGCGCAAAGCTACACAGAGAAACCCTGTCTCGAAAAAAAAAAAAAAAAAAAAAAAAAAAGAAGTCTAAGGTCACCCCAAGCTAGCCTGGGCTACAGGAAGTCCTAACTCAAAAAAACAAAACAAAACAAAACAAAACAAAACAAAACAAAACAAAACAAAACAAAACAAAAACCAGTCATAAATTAGTTCATTGTTCTGATTTCATTTTGACTAACCATTGTTAGAGACTATTAGGGTGCTTGGATCTGTGGGGTCCTCATGTGCGTATCAAGCAGAACTCGTGTTCTCCACTCACATCACGAGTCTGCTTGCTTCTGGCAAGCATACTCAGGGATATCTTCAGGTTTAGTTATTTATTAATATGCCTTTTAAACGTCCCATTTTCTTCCTCCGCTCCCACACCTCCACATTCGGGTCTTTCACCCAGACACTGAGAACCTGATGAGAAACCGCCCTTGCGAGGGAACAACTCATAATTGTAGGTTCTTTCTACACTGTGATGAGGAAGAAGTTGGCGTGATTTTATTTTCAGCAGAGCTGACAGTTTTGTTTTGTTAGACTTCTTTGGTCTGAAATGATTTGTTGATTTGCTATTGTGTGAACCAAGCTCAATCCCATAGCACTTTGGTGACTGTTAGGGGGGAAAAAAGAATAAATGAAGAGTGAAAAGGATAATTAAAGTGCAGGACAGGAGATGTGATTTGGTGCCAGCTCTGTGACCCAATGCTACGTGACCCTGGGCCAGTCACTGCAGCTGCCCAGGCCTCAGGTTCCTCCAGCGTGACACCAGGAAGCTTGCCCAGGTAAGGCTAGTTCTCAGCTGGCTGGAGACAACCTGGCAGCGACCCCTTCAGTGGAGAAGGTGAGGCAGAGCTCCACTGGACCCCCGGAGACCAGCTGAAGGGGAAGGGTTTGCCTCAGCAAGAGAATACGAGTTTTGCGGTTGTGTATTTAGCAAACTCACATTATTTTGGGGGTGGATTTTTGATCTATTTCAGTCTGAAAACTTTTATTTTAAAATGGCAGAATCTGGGGTTGAAACCTAGGACTCTGTGCATCCTATTCATGC
The DNA here is from genome assembly GCF_949786415.1 of Peromyscus eremicus. Classification (NCBI taxonomy): domain Eukaryota; kingdom Metazoa; phylum Chordata; class Mammalia; order Rodentia; family Cricetidae; genus Peromyscus; species Peromyscus eremicus. The sequence goes on from NC_081421.1 coordinate 32,708,439, forward strand.
CCTCTACTACAGAGCCATATCCCAGGTCTGTGCCTGCAACTTTGAAAACATTTTCCTGTTTCTTGTTGTAAATTGACACACGTTTCTTGAGAGATATTTAGCAAGCACAAATTAACAGAGGAATATTTTTCCTTCCTTCCTTCCTTCCTTCCTTCCTTCCTTCCTTCCTTCCTTCCTTCCTTCCTTCCTTCCTTCCTTTTTATTCATTCTTTCTTTTGGTCTTCCTTAGCCCAGGCTGGCCTCTAACTCTGTAGTTGAGGATGACCTTGAACTCTTGATCTTCCTGACTCCCCCTCCATTCCCGATGTTGGAATTATGGGCATGCTTTACCAGGCCTGGTTTATCCAGAGACAGCACGGAACTTAGGGAATCATGCACACTAGGTAAGCACACTGCCAACGGAGCCACATCTCTAGCCCCTTGTTTGTTTACTGATTACATTTTAGGTGTGTGTGTGTGTGTGTGTGTGTGTGTGTGTGTGTTCAGAAGACAACTGCCACCATGTAGGTCGCAGCGACGGAACGCAGGCCATCAGGTGTGGTTGGAGGTAACTTGACCCAGTGAGGCGTCTTGTCAGTCCTGTTTATTTATTTTTGAGACCAAGTCTCTGTATGTAACCCAGGTTCCATCTCCCAAGTGCTGGGAATACAGGCCTGTGCCCTTCCACCCGGCTCTTGTTGGTTAGTTTGTTTTGAAACACAGGCTTGCTGTGTAGTACAAGCTGACCTGGAACTCGCTGTGGTCCTTCTGCTTAGGTTTCTCTGTGCCAAGGTGGACAAGCGTGAGCTATAATAACTCGTTGTAGAAAGTGGAACATTTCCATGACCTGTAGTCTGTTACATTGGTGTGGAGCACATGCATCAACGTTGTAACACTACTCTTGGTGTGACAGCGTCCCTGGACCCAGCTCAGTTGCTGTTGCCGACTGAGCCTTATACAGACTGCACTTGCTTCTGCTGCCCGGCACCCACCAGAAGCCCACACAAATGCTCAGGGAACACAGCACCCAGCCTACCTGAGCCGCATAGCAATACACATCCCATCACATCCCCTTCCTCAGGGCACATGGGCACTCTACTAACCTCTGCAGCACGGTCTGTCCCATTCCGGACACCCCACCTCAGCGGCCTGCCCTGCTGCCTCTGCTCTGGAGCCCGTGGCCAGCGCCCTCTGCATTCTCCCACAGGGCACACTTTGTGTGCTCTCGGTTTCCACCTCTTCATTTCTGCTGTCTCCTTCCCCTTGGGAGGGGTCCAGGGGAGGGCAGCCTGGCCAGCCGACCCAGCTTCCATGCAGAGCTGCAGCTCCTTTTCGGTGCGAAGTGTTTAGGTTTTAAAATGCACATTTAGGGCTGGGGCTGAGGCTCTGGGGCAGAGTACTTGGCTAGCAAGTACAAGCTCCGGATTTGTTGTCCATTCCCATAGACTAAAGCTGAATTTACTGTGTCTGTGACGAGCTTGCTGTGCCCTGGGTCTCATTCTCACCTGCCTGATGTGTTTGCTGTCTGTGTTTCGGATGACAGTAAGAAGACAGTGATGGACAGCTAAGCAGCAGAGAAGAAAGACAGCATAATTGTCTCTTGAAGTAATTCTTTACTAAGTTGTTTCATTAAAGATCCATTATTGGTCGTATTAACTCTCAACTCGTAATAGCATGGGAAGAGGAGCCCAGAAAGACTGAATTTGTACTGTAATCCTTCTCTCTCCTCACTTCCCCTCCTTTTCCCTGCCCTCCCCTCTTCTTCCGTCCCCTCCCCTCTTCTCTTCGATTTCCTCTTCCTCTCTCCTTCCTTTCCCCCGTGGCAGTTTGAAAGAAAATGGCCCCCAAAGGGAGTGGCACTGTTAGAAGGTGTGGTCTTGTCACACAGAGGAAATGTGTCACCGTGGGGGTGGGCTTTGAGGTTTCTCTTGCTCAAGCTTCCCTCAGTGTGACTGTCAGTCAACTGCCTTCTGGTCACGATGCAGTGGGCACCAAGGCTGCCTGCACGCCACCATGACCCCGTCATGATGATAATGGACTGAACCTCTGAAACAGTAAGTCACTACCTCAATTAAATGTTTTCTTTATAAGAGTTGCTGTGGTCATGGTGTCTCTTCACAGCAATAGAAACCCTAACTAAGACACTCCGCTCTGTTAGCATTCAGACCCACTTGGAATCCTAGCCAATAAGCAGATAATACCCTGGCCTGCCTAGCGTCCTGATGTCATCCTATTTTCAAGAAAAGACTCCTCCCCCTTCTCTCTCTCTCTCTCTCTCTCTCTCTCTCTCTCTCTCTCTCTCTCTCTCTCTCTCCTCTCACCACAAGGTAGCATGCACCTCCCCCCTTCTCTCTTTCTCTCTCTCCCTCTCCTCTCTCTCTTCCTCCCACCAAATGAAACTCTCCACTGAGCACTGTCTGCCTGGGGTCTCTGTCTCTCACTGGCCGGCCGTGGGCACCTTGGTTCCACCCACCAAGGCCTCTCTCTTGCCGTATCACAACACCCTCCCTCCCCCCTTCTTTATTTCCTCCCTTCCTCTGAGAAATGATCCATGTAGTGATGATCTTGCCTGGGTCTCTGAGTGCTGGGATTGCAGGCACAAAGCAACCATGCCTGCCTCCACTTCAAATTTCTTTCGTTTTCCTTCCTTCCCTTTCTTCCTCCCTCCATCTTCCCTCCCCCCACTAGTTTTCTCTTTTCTTACTTATTTTGCAATGCTGGAAATAGAGCCTAGGGCATCATTAGAGCCAGTGTTCTGCCTGAGGCTACACTCTAGCCCAGTGTTTTATGTGTATAGATACTTTGCTTGCTTGTATGTTATTTGTGTGCCTGGTGCATGTGGAGGCCAGAAGACATTAGATGCCCTGGAACTGGAGTTGTAGACAGTTGTGAGCTGTCTGCATTGGGTGCTGGGAACTGAACCCAGGTCCTCTGGAAGAGCAGCAAGTGCTCTTAACTGCTGAGCGGCCTCTCCAGCCCCCAAAATAGAAATGTTAATAAACACCATCCATACACAATGAAACCCTGAAGTGTACTAAAAAATGTTAATGTATGAATGGGTTCTGAGACCAAACTATTCAAGAATACGTGTCTTAGTGACTTTTCTGTTGCTGTGGTAAAACACCGTGACCAAAAGCAGCTCGTGGAAGACAGAGATTATTTGGCCTTACAGTGCCAGAGGGGTAAGAGTCCGTCATGGTGGGGCATCATGGCGGCAAGTGGCAGGCCTGGTGGCCAGAGCAGGAAGTTGAGAGCTCCCGTGCTCAACTGCAAGCATGAAGCAAGGAACAGTAGGGAGTGGGGCAAAGCTTCAAGCTCTCAGAGCACCCCCGTATTTCCTCCAGCAAGGCTGTACCTCCTAAACCTCCCCAAACAGCATCATCAGCTGGGGACCAAGTCTCGGCATACAGGAGCCCATAGGGTCCATTCCTATTTAACCAGCACACGTGTCATGCACTTTGCTGCTGGTGGTGCATGGCTGGAACGGAATGTTTCCCTCATACAGATGCCTAGAGGAGCGGCGTCTAGAGGTGTGCAGCACTACCGTGCTCCCAGCACCACTTGTATTCCTAGTACTTGTCTGGCTAAGGCAGGAAAGCACAAATTCAAGACAAGCCTGGGTATGATGTGAACACCTCCTGAACACACATGTGTTTGTGTGTGCGTGCATTTGTGTGTCTATGTGCATGTGTGTTGCTGTGGTTTTGTCTTTGTTTCTTCCTTTCTTTTTTGGTTTTTCTAGACAGGGTTTCTCTGTGTAGTCTGGCTGTCCTGAATCTCGCTCTGCAGACCAGGCTGGCATTGAACTCACAGAGATCCACCTGGCTCTTCCTCCCCAGTGCTGGGATTAAAGTTGTGCACCACCACCACCCAGCACTGTAGACAGGGTTTCATGTAAGGCAGACTGGCCTTGAACTTCTTTTCAATCTTTATTTTTGTTTTATGTGTATGGGTGGTTTGTGTCATTATGTCTGTGCATCATGGACATGTAGTGCCTGCGGAGGCCAGGAGAGGATATCAGATCCCCACGGAACTGGAGTTACAGACAGTTGTGAGTCATCTTGTGGGTGCTGGGGCTCAAACTCAGGTCCTCTGGAAGGGTGGCCAGTGCTCTTTAAGCTTCGAGCCCTCTCAAGCCCCTAGGCCTCAATTCTGTCACTCTCTCCCGTGTGCTGGGGCTGACGGCATGTGCTTCCGCATTAAAGTTCTTATCTGTTTTTCTCTGCTTTTTTGGGAGGTTCATTCCCCTCCCCTTAATTTTTTGTGTAGATTTGATGTTAGTGTGTGTGTGTGTGTGTGTGTGTGTGTGTGTGTGTGTGTGTGTATGTGTGTGTGTGATGTGTGCAGTGCCCACAGAGAACAGAAGGAGACACTGGATCCCCTGGCCTGGAGCCGCCCACGGATGCTGGGAGATGAACTCAGGTCCTCTCAAGAGCAGTGCTCTCTCCTAACCTCCAAGTCACCTCTCTTGCTCCTCTTCTAATCCTTCTTAGATGCTTTCTGGTGCATAATGATTCACTAAAGAATTTGTCATCACATCTGAGATGCAATGTATTTCAGAGACTAACTAGACACTTCAGCGTACGACTTCACAGACCTTGAAGTCTTGGTGTTCCTGGCTTACTTAACTCTCAGGTATCAACAAAACAAAACAGATAAAAAAACAAAACAAACCCTACAGTTCATTTCCAGAAACACAGGAAAGCGAATAGTCTGACTACCAAGTGAATCATTTTAAAATGGATTAGTATGCAGCTGTAACAAGAACATACATAGGCAGGTGTGGGGAACCACAGCTTTCATCCCAGAACTCACGGAGGCAGAGGCAGACAGACCTCTGAATCCAGGCCAGCCTGATCTATTTGTATATTGAGTTCCAGGCTAGCCCATGCTACAAAGTGAAAGGCTCTTTTTGTACCTCAGTGGAGGAATTATGATACATTTGCCAATTGAAAAGAAGACAAAGAGAACAGCATACTTAATTAATATGTTACTTCTCATGTAAAAATTTGTTTGGCCTAAATTCTAGGATACACAAGAAACTGTAAATCTATAAATGCAGGGTATTCTGGCAGGAGCAAGGGAGCGGCTGGCTGAAGGGAACGGTGGAAGCGAGCATCACCTTGAAGTTTGTTTTGAACTTGTGAACCAGTTGAATTCCTGCCCCCCCCTCCGTGTGTGTGTGTGTGTGTGTGTGTGCGCGCGCGTGTGTGTGTGCGTGTGTGTGTGTGTGTGTGTGTGTGTGTGTGTGTGAGAGAGAGAGAGAGAGAGGAGAGAGAGAGAGAGACAGACAGAGAGAGAGACAAAGAGACGGAGAGAGTAAGAGACAAAGAGAGACAGAGACAGAGAGAGATAAAGAGATGGAGAGACAGAGAGAGAGTGGGAGACAGAGAGACAAAGAGACAGAGAGACAGAGACAGAGAGAGAACTTGTTGGGGCTAGAAGACAGTCTGCAGCTCATGATTTCTGAGGGCCAAGGTCAAGTCATCAGGGCTACAATGCAGTAATGAGCAGTAATGAGTCATCTCACTGCCCCACCCTCTTGTTGGAGACAGGATCTTACTAAGTAGCCCAGGTTGGCCTTGAATTACGGTGATCTTCCTGCCTCAGCCACCAGTTTGCTCGGATTGCAGATGTGAGCCACCATGCCAAGCTGTGTAACTTTAAAAATAAAATCAAAACTTTTTTTAAAATTTATTTTTATTTTATGTGCATTGGTGTTTTGCCTGCATGTATGTATGTCTGTGTGAGGGTGTCAGGTCTTGTAGTTAGACAGTTGTGAGCTGCCTGGTGGGTGCTGGGAACTGAACCCGGGTCCTCTGGAAGAGCAGTCAGTGCTACTTAACTGCTGAGCCGTCTCTCCAGTCTCCCCCACCCTACCCACCCCCAAATCGAAACTTTTGAAGTGTATATTTCCTTCCTTCCTTCCTTCCTTCCTTCCTTCCTTCCTTCCTTCCTTCCTTCCTTCCTTCCTTTTCGTCTTTCTTTTTTTTGGACAGCATCTCCCTCTCTACGTAGTCCTGGTTGGCCTTGAACCCACAATTCTTTCTCCCCAGGTACCGGGATTACAAGTGTGTCGCATCACGCCTGGCAAGGATCATATTTTATTCAGGAAACATGTCCAAGTAGCAAGCAGTAAAGCTCAGCTCCGTCAAGTAAAAAGGCACTTTCTTACAGACTGTATTTTAGCCACAAATCTGGGTTGTTCCCGCCATTATTGTGCATGACAGGTTGACGTGGTCTTGGCAGCTCTTCTTAGCTGGAGGTGGCCCTGGAGGAGAGGAAGTGAGCTTTTCCTCTCCCCAGGCCGACCCTCCTCTGCCTTCCTCACATTCTTCTGCTGTCTGGGTCATGCTGGAACTGGCCCTGCAGACGCAGGCAGCTTGGGTTCTGGCACTGTCCCCAGGTTAGCGTCTCACCTTTGGTGTCACACACAGAGAGAAAACACCTTGAAGAACTGTGGTGAAGCTGTTGATCCCTGAGCAGCTGCAAAGGCTCTTGCTCAGGGACCGTGGTGTGTTAATATTCTAGGTACCTCGAGCAGGTCAATAGCATGTGTCTAATGTAAAGTAATTTATTCTGTTAATATTTTGGTTTCCGCTGCCAGGAACTCCTGGCATATGGCGTTCCCTTAAGACAGAGAGGGAACTCTGGGCATAACAAGGCATCCACCCTCATTGATGTGCTTAGCATCTTGGCTTGAAGATGGAATTCTAAGCCTCAATCCCAGTCGCCTTCCAGCTGTGTGACGTTAAAGTACCTTCTCAGGTCTGCTGCAGTTACTACGGTTAGGGTGGGACTCCGAGAGCCGCTGAGCCTTGGCTTGGACATGATGATGAGTCGAGGACGCTTATAAGAGTAGGGACCTTGGTCCACTGAGACCTGCCTGGAGCTTTGCATTGCAACTGAGCGGCCAAGAATTCTCTTCTTAAAATTTTTTATTATACTTTTTTATTTGTGTGCATGCATGCATGAATGACCTGTGTGCGCACGTGCATGAGTGTGTTTGCATGCACATCAGGTGACATGGCACATGTGTAGATGTCAGAGGGCAACTTGTAGACGTTGATCTTGATAGCTCCTTAAAAAATTAATTTTATGTGTGCATGTGTAGGGCATGTGTGGAGGTCACAGGACATCTTGTGGGGGCTGGTTCCCTCCTCCCACCATAAGGGTCATAGGGATCAAATAGTTCCTCAAGGTTAGTGGTCCTAAGCCATCTCACTAGTTCCCTCTTCCTTTTTGAGACAGGCTAGAACTGTGTACAACAGGCTGACCTCAAACTCATAGCGATCCACCTTAATTTGCTTAGTGAACTTGTGTGGAGGGGGCTTCCTTTTTCCCCTTTCCTTGTTTCCTTTTTCTTTTTTTTTATATCGGGTCTCCGGTTCTTGAACTCTCTGTGTAGTCAAGAATGTCCTTGACTTCCTGAGTCTCCTGTTTCTACCTGGGGTTATATGCATGTATCACTCCACCTTGTTTATTATATCTTTCTGGGGACTGAATACAGGACTGTGTGCATGCTAGACAAACACCCCATCAACAGAGATGCACCCCCAGCCTCTTCTTTTGTTTTTGTTTTTGAATCAGAATGTTACATAGCTCAGGCTGGCTTTTAACTAGATAGGTAGGCAAAGCTGGCCTTTAACTCCTGACCCCCAACCCCTGCCTCCCAAGTGCTGAGATGACAGTCATGTATCAACACCCCCAGCCTTATGCATGCATTTCTATCTGCTCCCATTTTGTGGAGTTGTTATGAAGTTTCTGAAGTGAAAGTCAGGGCACTCCCTAGGCGACTTGACAGGTAAAATCCCGCTGTGAGTGGCACTTAGCCGCATACTAAGAACACTTCTAATGGGCGGGTGTTTTCTCATCAACACCTCATGAAACTGGACAGAGCCGGGAGGCCTAGCCTTGGCCTTGGGGGGTTGTACAAGGTGATAATAAGGTTTTTGTCTCATGTGTTTGCTTTATAATTACCACTAGATTTTAAGATGTTGTAGGACTGTGTCATTTACAGGGTTGAACTCCTCACTGTGCTAGCCAAGTTCATGCCTGGCATACAGTAGGTGTTTGGGCAGAGATTCAGCATGAGGTTGCCACAGTTTCCCTGACAGACATTGGAAGGGGTGGAAATCAGTAGAGATTCTGGGCATTGGGAATGACTAATGGAAGCCTGCTTCTTATGTGTTTGTAGTGGAGAACGTCTTTCCTCTGACTAGGAGAATTTGCAGTGCTGGGGATTGAACTCAAGACCTTGCAATCACCAGGCAAGTGTTTTCCCGTTGAGTTACACCCCCAGTCCAGTCAGAAATAGCTCCATGCACTGTTCTAGGAACTCTTCTGTTGAGTGAAATATTAATCACAATGTTGCTTGGATAGCGCAGGATGCAAACCACGGGTGGCCGACAGCTTGAGGGCTCCTTCCTTCCTTCCTTCCTCCCTCCCTCCATCCATTCCTCGCTCCCTCTCTCCCTCCCTTCCTCCCTCCCTCCCTCCCTATCTCTCTCTCTCTCTCTCTCTCTTTCTTGGCAGAGTCTTGCTATGTGAGTTTAGGCTGGCCTCAGACTCACAGAAATCCACCTGTCCCCGTCTCCTGCATGCTGGCATTAAAGGCGGGTGCCACCATTTTTCTTTGCCTACAGTGCCTAGGATCCACCTAAGGTCGTAGCTCGAGCTAGGCTAGTGCTTTACCATTGAGCAATATCCTCATACTCACCTTGCTTTTAGTGACCCTTGAAAAGGCTCTCCTTGGCCCCCAGCAGAAAGTCCATCTCTGTAGGCTGGTTTTACTCTTGGATCCTGGCAAGCGCTTCTGGGCACATGGATTTCAATAGCTTTAGACACAATTCTGAAAATGCCATTTGTGACTGAATCTAGCACACAGCATTGCGGTTCGAGCTATTCACTGTGAGGCTTGCTTTACTCTACTTAGGCCTCTGGAGATGCAGCATGCACCCTATCTACTCCTCCCCAATATTTTATAAATCAACAGACCTGGGATTTGAACCCATCCTTTCCCAAAGCAGCATTTTTTTTCTTTTGACACAGGGTTACTATAGCCCAGGCTATCCTTGAGCTCACTATGTGATCAAGGATGACTTTGAACTTCTGATCCTCCTACTTCTGTTTCCTGAGTACTGGAATTGCTGGGCTATATGTGGTGCTGGGGTGGAGCCCATGGTTTGATTCACACTAAGTGAGCACTCCACCAAGTGAGCCATGTTTGGGGGTCACAGAACTGTACTCTGATAGCCTGCTTCCCTTGCACTTGGAGGCCTCGGGGGCTCCCTCCATCACTCCTCTTTGCTCATACTTCCCTTAACAAACTGGGTGAGCCTGGTGTTTCATCCTGTAACCCTAGCAACTCATGAGGCTGAGGCAGCCTGAGTAACATAGTACGATCTCTTGTCTTAAAAAAAAAAAAGAACTGGGCGGTGGTGGCACACGCCTTTAATACCAGCCTTTGGGAGGCAGAAACAGGCAAATCTCTGTGAGTTCGAGGCCAGCCTGGTCTACAGAGCGAGTTCCAGGACAGCCAGGGCCACACAGTGAAAACCTGTTTCGGGAAAAAAAAATCTGAGATGTAGCTTAGTGGAAAAGTGCCTATTAGGAGGCCCCGGGTTTGATTGTTAGTATTGGGGCGGGATGGGAGGCAATGCCATAATTGCTCCCAGCTGTCCCTATGGGCCATGCTGTCCCACCTCCCCATCTTCTGGCAGAAGGAGATGATAGCTCTTTGGCTGAGAGTTGAGGTCCCCAAATGAGGAAGAGGACAACGTTTCAGTGGAGGATTTGCAGTATGCCACAGACCTACTCAGTGGGTGCCTCACAGGGGCTTCCTGCCAGGTGAGTGCAGGCAGAGCTCGGGAATCCCTCTGAAGTCACAATCACTGGTTTCCGTCTCAGCTGGACACTTCTCTGGGTGGCCACACGCACCTCTGCCTTAGTTTGCTCATGCGATCTTGGTTAATCTCGGTTGTCAACTTGATCGGATCTGGGATCAACTGAAAGATGCCTCTGGGTGCGTCTATGAGGATTTTTTTTTTTCCAAGAAAGATTTACTACTAAAAGAGGAAGACCCTTCATCAGAATTGGTGGCATCTTCTGGTTGTAGGCCGGACACAAAGAGGGACTAGCACGGTTTCTTCCCCGCTTTGCCTTCACCTGCTGAGTGACTGTATCTGTCTGCTGCTGGCACCATCAAGACCCCGTCTCTTGAGGTTTGCAGCACAGACTGAATACCTACGGCTCTCACGGCATCCTCCAGGACCGTCATGAGCACCTTGAGACTGCGTGGCAACTGGCCACATAGAGTGACTACCAGGTGGTCAGTCTCTCTTACCCTCAGATTCTGTTGCTGAACTACCCATCCTGAATAGTGTGAGCCAATCTAATAAGTCTACCTCCTTTGAAATTCGTATTTGGCTTTTTTTTTTTTTTTTGGTTAACGTCTTCAATGTAGTATATATTAACACTTACTTTTTTTGGTTTTTTGAGACAGGGTTTCTCTGTGTAGTTTTGGTGCCTGTCCTAGATCTCACTCTGAAGACTCAGCTGGCCTCGAACTCTCAGAGATCCGCCTGGCTCTGCCTCCTGAGTGCTGGAATTAAAGGCGTGTGCCACCACCACCCGGATTAACACTTATTTTCTAAAGATGTGTTTTTATTATTTTTAATTATACATGTGAGTATATGCACATGTGTACAGGTGCCCACAGAGACCAGAAACCTTGGATACCCCTGAAACTGGAGTTACAGGTAATTGTGAGTTGCCTGATAGCTTCTGTGTGTCATGCTGTGTCAAGCTGTAAACCCTTTTGTCCAAACAGCTTTACTTGCAAATGTTCATTGCAATGAGTCATTAGTTTGAGTCTGGTTTGAGGCCTCTGGCTTCTGCTACATCATCGATACTGGACCCTCACTGAGACTCCTCCCGGACGTCCTACTATTGCCCTGAATCACGGAGAAAGTTCAGCTTTGGTCCTGCAGGACTGGCCCCTTCATGTGCTCCAGCTGCTCATAGGTGGGGTAGGTGTTGGGGTGAGCCAGCTCAAAGCCCTGGATCTGGGCCTGAGTGGTAGCTGAGTTGGTCAGCCCACCAGCTCTCCCCCACTGCCCAGGCGAGGGCCTGGGCCAGCTCTTCCACACCTACATCCCTAATGGTGCAACCATGTGGTGGCTGGGGCCAGCTCAGCACAGCACTCAGACATCAGCATCGTGTTCTCAGATAGTAGCACATATGGTGATATTTTATTTGTACTGAAATGTGATTTTATTTGTATGTTAATACATAAAGTTGCCTGGGGGTCAGAGCTAATAGAAAGCCATAGCAGAAGCTGGGTGGTGGTGGTGCACATCTTTAATCCCAGCTCTTGGGAGGCAGAGCTAGGCGGATCTCTGTGTGTTCAAGAATACAGCCAGCATGGAGACACACACCTTTAATGTCAATACCAACCATAGAGACCTAGAGGTCTGTACAGATCTGCAGTGATGAGGAGGTCATGTGGTTGGGTTTACAACCAATGAGAAGGCAGAACAGAAAGTCAATAAAAAGGACAAACACACAGGAAGTAGCGCTCTTTCTGAGAGGAAAGACAGCAGCGGCAGCAAAGGGTAAGCTCAGCTCTCAGCTACCGCTCTGACCTCTTTGGCTTTTAACTCTGCAATTGGCTCTGTGTTTCTTATTTAATAAGACTGTTCATCTACAAGCACGGACCATGGATGTCAGCATGGCCACGGACATCAACACAAACCCTCTGCTGCAGTAGAGCTATGGACCTAGACTTGGCCCTCAAAAGCAGCTTGGACCTAGACATCACCATGGCCTTAGGTGGCAGTGCAGACCTCTCAAATCAGGCTGTTCCTCACCACTGTCACATGGTGGTGGGCTGGGCCTGTGGCCTCTTTTATTTTTTTGATGCAGAGTCTCAGTATGTAGCCCTGGCTTACCTGGAACTCACTACATAGATCAGGCTGGCTTTGAGCTCACAGAGATCTGCCTGCCTCTGCCTCTGGGGTGCTGGAATGGGAGGTGTGCACCGTCATGCCTAGCTAGTGTGCAGTTTTTAATTCCTTTTCTTTAAGCACATAATTATGATGACCAAAAGGCTTTATGTCCATGATAGTGTTATTTCAAATAAGAGAGATTTGGAGAGAAAGTAAATGGATGTAATGGAATATTATGTGGCCATTTGCAATAATTTTAAGCAAGCCATTCAGATCTGTAATTTGGGAGGCAGGGGCAAGTAGACTGCAAGATCAAAGCCTTCCTGGGCTATGTGGAAGACCTGTCTCAAAAACAAAAACAAAAACAAAAACAAAAAGAAAAACAAAAAACAACCCCACAATAAGCTGGGTGGCGGCGCACGCCTTTAATCCCAGCACTCAGGAGGCAGAGGCAGGCGGATCTCTGTAAGTTTGAGGCCAGCCTGGTCCCAGAGCAAGTTCCAGGACAGGCTCCAAAGCTACACAGAGAACCTGTCTGGAAAAAAACAAACAAAACAACAAACATAATAAGAGAAGAAAAATTCCAAGAAATTTTTTTTTTTTTTTAAACTTCTGTGGTCATATGAGTGAGAAATGTCTCCATAGTCTCTGGCACTTGAAACTTAGTCCCTAGTTGATGGCTCTGTTTAGAGAGGTTTGGGTGCTACAGTCTAGCTTGAGGAGGTATGTCACTGGGTGGGCCTTGAGAGCTCAAGGCCTTGATCTATTCTCAGTTCCCTCTCAAGATGTGAGCTCTCTGCTTCCTGCACCCACATCTGGTACCTGCTGTTTCCACCATGCTGGACTCCAACCCCCTGGAGACATAAGCCAAAATATACTCCTCCACAGGTTTCCTTGGTCTACGTGTTCCATCACGGCAACAGAGAAGTAGCTAATGCAGCCACTGTGGGGGCAAGGATGATCTCCATCCAGTAGGCAGCTGTGTGCTCTCCTCTACCACACTGCCTCCTTTATCAGAGAAATGAGTATCGTCTTAAATGGGGGGCATAAAGACCCCTAAAGACCACTAGTTTCACACTAGAATTCCTAGTGTGGAAAGAACCCTGGCAGTGGAGGAGGCAGAGGCCGCCATGGCTCAGTGAGTAAAGGCACTTGCTGCCAAGACTGAGTTCAATCCTGGGGAACCACATCGTGGAAGAAGAGAACAATTCCTGCAGATTAGCCTCTGATCTCCACACATGTGTGATGGCACACGTGCGCGCACACACACACACACACACACACACACACACACACACTAAATAAATAAATAGATAGATAGATAAATAAGTACAGTAATAAAAAAAGAGAAAACACCCGACAAAAGCATGCCAAAGAAGGAAGGGGTTGTTTTGGCTCACAGTCAAGGCTTCCGTCCACAGTGAAGGGAAAGGCATGGTGTGGGAGCTGGAGGCAGCGGGTCACGTGGCATCCACAGAGAGGAAGCAGAGAGAGAGGAAGGCCGGTGCTCAGCCTCTCCTTTTCATTCAGCCCAGCACCCCAACCCTAGATGGTGCTACCCACATCAAGTGTGGCTTTTCCCTGCTCAGTGAAAAATGTCTGAAGACACCTTCACAGACACACCTAGAGATGTGTTTCCTAGGTGATTACAAATCTAATCAAGTTGTCTGTGGTGATATTGTGTTCCCCAAAATATTGTGCACCCTAATAAACTTATCTGGGGTCATAGAACAGAACAGCCACTAGATATAGAGGCCAGAAAATGGTGGCACACACGCCTTTAATCCTAACATTCCAGAGGCAGAGATCCGCCTGGATCTCTGTGAGTTCAAAGCCACACTGGAAACAGCCAGGCATGGTAACAAGAGCCTTTAATCCCAGGAAGTGATGGCAGGAAGCAGAAAGGTATTTAAGGCGTGAGGACAAGGAACTAGAGCTGGTTAAGCTTTTAGGCTTTTGAGCAGCAGTTCAGCTGAGATCCACTGGGATGAGAACTCAGAGGCTTCCAGTTTGAGGAAACAGGATCAGCTGAGAAACTGTCGAGGTGAGGTGGCTGTGGCTTGTTTTGCTTCTCTGATCTTCCAGCATTCACCCTAATACCTGTCCCTGGGTTTGATTTTATTAATAAGAACTTTTAAGATTCGTGCTACAGTTGTCAGTGAAGATGAACTGTCACAATGTGTTTCAACCAGTTTAAGTTGGTCACACGGTTTGGATAACTGAGCAGAGAAAGGATGTTTGTGAAGCAACGAAAAGACAGGGGGGCTGGAGTGATGGGTTGGCAGTTAAGAGCACTTGCTGTGCCTGGTGGTGGTGGTGGCAGCGGTGGTGGTGGCGGTGGTGGTGGCAGCGGCGGCGGCGGCGGCGGCGGCGGCGGTGCACACCTTTAATTCCAGCACTCGGGAGGCAGAGGCAGGTAGATCTCTGTGAGTTCGAGGCCAGCCTGGTCTACAGAGAGTAAGTTCCAGGACAGCCAGAGCCACACACAGAGAAACTCTGTCTCGAAAAACAAAAACAAAAAAAAAGCACTCGCTGTTCTTGCAGAGGCCTTGAACATTTCCAGCATTAACATCATGAGGCTCACAGCTCCCTGCAACTCTGGATCCAGAGGACCTGAGCAAGACTGGGTCTAATACAGAATTGAATTTAAAAGGTTACCCCTCAGCCAGGCAGGGGCAGTGCACACTTTTAATCCCCGCACTTGGGAAGCAGAGACAGGCAGATTTCTGAGTTCAAGGCCAGCCTGATCTATAGAATGAGTTCCAGGATAGTCAGGGCTACAAAGAGAAACCCTGTCTCAAAAAAACAAGAAACAAAAACAAAAACAGGTTACCCCTTTATATTGTCAAACCAAGCAGCCAGATAAAAACAACAAGAGATACCTCTGGTTTTGTGTTTGTTTTGAGACAGGGTACCAAGTAGGCCAGACTGGCCTTGAATTCATTGTGTGGCTGAGGATGACTGTGATTTGAATAGGTATGGCCCCCACAGACTCTTGTGTTTGAATGCTTGGCCCATATGGAGTGGCACTGTTAGGAGGTGTGGCCTGGTAGGTGTGGTCTTGTTGGGGGAAATGTGTCACTGTGAGCGGGCTTTGAGGTCTCATATGTTCAAGCTATGCCCATTATGACAGACACAAAGTCTCCTTCTGCTGCCTTTGGATCAAGATGTAGAACTCTCAGCTCCTTCTCCAGCACCATGTCTCTCTGTACGCTGCCAGCCTTGATAATAATGGACTAAACCTCTGAAACTGTATGTCACTCCAATTAAATGTTTTTGTTTTGTTTTTCGAGACAGAGTTGGCTGTGTAACAAACCCTGGCTATCCTGGAACTCAATTTCTAGACCAGGCTAGCCTCAAATCACAGACTTACCTACTTCTGCCTCCCAAGTGCTGGGATTGAAGGCATGTGTCATTACCAACTAGCTTTAAATGTTTTCCTTTATAAGAGTTGCTGTGGTCATGGTGTCTCTTCGCAGCAGTAGAACACTAAGACAATGACTTTGAATTCCTGATCTTCCAGCCTCTATCTCCTGAGAGCCGTGATTATAGACGTGTGGCAACACACCCAATTTCTGTAGTGTTGGGGACTGAACCCAAGGCCTTGTGTGTGCTGGGCAAGCACTACACTCTACCAACATCCCCAGCCCAAGACATCTGGTTTTAACCAGATCTTTTCATTAGGTTAAGCAGGAAGGCAGCAAGCAATACATGTATGGGAAATGTGCCATCTTGGTTTAATGAGTGGGTTTCTGTGGTATGTTGGAACACTTCAACTTCCTCAACCCAATATCTGATGAAGGAGTGAGGATAGAGAAATTAATTTACCACACACTAATTAAAAGAGGGTGTGCAGGGTATATATGTAAAAGTCTCTGGAATAAATATTTGATGAACAGTATCTGGCAAATTAAAAACTCAAAATGTTAAATTAAATGCAAATTAAAAATCTGGAATGTTAAATTAATTAAATACGGAAAATTGCATCAAATAGCATTACAAGTCTTGGTTAAATCAGGGAGCCCAGCTCCCCAGCCTCCCATCGCCCATTTGCTGTCTTCATTCACCTGTTGGGAATAAATGAGCAACAACCTCTGTGCATTATTAGTGAATTTACATGTTTTGCTGCACAGTTGTTTTGGGGGAGGTTTTATATTTGGGAAACTAAGTGGGGAGTAGAATGTACTTCCTACTCATGTGGACAAAAAACGGAAAGATTTATTCAAACTCTGGAATCCTCTTCTGCTGTGAGAGAAACATCGATTGGTTTGTGTGTGCGAGGTGTGACCCAGGTAGCAGTGGTTCCCACAGCCTAGTGGCTGAGCATGTGTCTGGCTGGAGCAGAAAAATCAGCTTGCAGACCAAGCAGGCCGAGAGGGACCCTGGAGAGGAGCCTCAGTCTGTGGCTCTGCTGGGGGAAACTGAAGCATCCTCCACAGGCGAGCCCCATGGTCCGTAGAGGGGTTTGCCGGCAGCACATCAGAGTGGCTTCTGGGTATCTGGAGAGATGTGTTCTGTCACTCTACTCTTGGTTGAGACATAGCATCAATCCTGGTCGGCCTTTGTGGACTTCTGGTTTCTTTATTTGCATTCACTGTGCCCTGGGAATAGAGCATAGGGTCTTTTTATCAGGTTGGTGATCTGCCCTGAGATGCACCCCAGACTCCTCAGGATTTCAAGATCTTCCCTGTTTGTGGCACCTCATAACTCCGTGGGTGGGAGAAGAGTGGGCCTGGGTGCCTTGCAAATTGATTCTAACTTCCTCAAGTTAACCTGCATTTAAAGCTGCCTGAAACCACTCAGGCAGGCTTCCGGCTCTTCCTTCCTTTCTTGCTTTCTTTTTCCTCCCTCCCTCCCCCACCCTCTCTTTTCCCTCCCTCTTGTCCATGCGCACATGCTTCATGGTCAGTGGTCAGAGGACACCTGTAGAAGTCAGCTCTCTTTCCACCACTTGGGTTCTGGGGATTGGTTTCCGGTCCTCGGGCCTGGTGGCGGCTGCCTTGACTGGCTGAGCCATCACACTGGCCCACTATTCCAATTCTTTGAGGGGAATGGCAGTACCTCATGAGGGGCCACGCATGGATGGAGGTTAGAAGGGCCTGGGTTGTGTGGTCCTTGGTAGCACAGGTCTGGTGGGAACACAGGAGGTGTCTGCATCGACTGTCTCAGTTCTCTGTGCCAGCAGTCCATTCCTTTCCCAGAGTCCTGTGCACAGCTGAGTCTGGGCCTGCAGTTGCAAGTCAGTGAACCCGGAAGTGGGGTGCTCTGATGGCAGCAGTCAGGACGGAGGTGAGGGTGCATTCCTCCACAGCTCAGGTAGGTGGTGCTGGCTGTCTGAGGGGACCTCAGTCTGCTCTGCTGGCTACAGCATCTTCATGAGGGCTGGGCTGGCCTCAAAACTTGGTGGTCAGGCATCAGGGAAGGGGAGCTGAGTCACCATTTGAGACTAGAGTCTTGAATGCAGCAGGTTCAAATTCAGTTCCCAGCACACACACACACACACACACACACACACACACACACACACACACACGCACACGCACACGCACACGCACACGCACACGCACAGCACATGCACACTCACATGCACACGCACAGCACATGCACACTCACACGCACATGCACACGCACACACGCAGAGTGAGGAAGAAGAGGAAGGGAGAGGGGACAGAAGTTAGGTAGCACGTCTCCTGCAGGAGGCAGACAAAATCTTGTCCCTACCTTTGTGTGGGAAGACCCTCCCTCCGCTCTGTGGACAAGACTGTGTACAGAGAAAGCATGGCCAGACTCTTTAGAAAAGGCCAAATGCCAACTTGTAGGTCCCATGGAAGAAGACTTTGAATGCGCTCAAGAACCTTGCTGAACCTGAAGAGCAGGCCACAGGACAGCTCTCCAGAGTGTAGACATCCCAGCAGAAATGTCAGACAGTGGGCAAGCTGCCCTGACATCCTGGAACCTTGACTTTGGCTCCATTTTTATTGTTTTGTATCCTTTTGAAATCAGGTATACTGAAGCTGAGTGGTGGCATTGGTGCACGCCTTTAATTCCAGTACTTGGGAGGCAGAGGCAGGTGGATCTCTGTGAATTCAAGGTCAGTCTGATCTAGAGAGCGAGTTCCAGGACAGCCAGTGTTACAGAGAGAAACTCCGTCTAGAAAAACCAACCAACCAACCAACCAACCAACCAACCAACCAACCTACCACCAGAGCAAAAAAGAAATTAGATATACTCTATAACATCCATGGATGGATGATGTCTAAAGATCTCTAAAGTCAAATCCATCGGCCCTGTGCTCTAGGTCGCTGTCTCTGTCACCCCCGACAGAGTACGATCCCCAGTCTAAACAGCACACAAGCACAATGCATTTGTAGGCATTTTCTTTCACTGCTCACGAGCCTATGAGCTAATCAATACGTCACATGAGATGAATACTTCAACTGGGAAGAACAAGTTAGTTAAAGTTGCCTCACTTCTTCCATGAAAGAAGAAGGCAGACATACTTATTCTTTGCCTAAGCTACATATTTTACTGTGTGTATATGTATCTGAATTTGTGTGGAACACATCCACATTTCTTATATTTTTGGTTGTGAGCTATCCCTCCAGCCCCACATCCACATTTCTATGTGATCCATATGTAAAATAATATTTTGAAGTGCATAACAGAAAAGTGAACATGATGCATATTTGCTGAGCAATCTTGTGCTAGGAGACAAAACATTCAGGAGATAAAACATTCAGAAAGATCCGTGGGGTAAAAGGCACAGCTCCTCCCTGGGGCAGGCGGTCACATGTACCCTCACAAGTCCCTAGATTTCATGGGAATCCACTGCTTTCCTCTTCTCTTTTTTTTTTTTTTTTTTTTTTCTTCGAGACAGGGTTTCTCTGTGTAGCTTTGCGCCTTTCCTGGGACTCACTTGGTAGTCCAGGCTGGCCTCGAACTCACAGAGATCCGCCTGGCTCTGCCTCCCGAGTGCTGGGATTAAAGGCGTGCGCCACCACCGCCCGGCTTCCTCTTCTCTTTAGTGTGAACGAAATTCTGTCTTGTGGTGTTTCCTTGGTGGGACAGGGGTCCCACTGTGCAGCCCTGGCTGGCCTGCAATCCTATCAGCTTGGCCTGGAATTCAGAGATCTGTTTTCCTCTGCCTCCTGAGTGCTGGGATTAAAGATGTGCACCACCACACTTGGTCCTATCTTGAAGTTTCTGTTCACAAAGAAGAGATATGTCTATGTTTATGCTGGAGGAAGAATACAGTTCCAAGTCCATACTCTGGAGTAATAGAGAGAAGACTGTAAACCAGTAACACTTCCCAGTGGGTCTGACCAGTTTCCTCCTGAAATAGAAGTTATCCTTGTACTAATTATAACCATAGGGGGATGGCTAGGAGGGATTGGCACTTCACACTCTGCTCTATAACTTACTGAGGGACCCAGTCTTTGTGGCAGACGTCTTTAAACAGTGGACAGGAAATTGGGAGACAGATGATGATGATGATGGTGGTGGTGGTGGTGGTGGTGGTGGTGATTTTAAAAATTTATTTTATACTTTATGTACATGAGTGTTTTGCCTGCAGGTATGTATGTATGTTTGGTGCTCAAGGAGGCCAGAAAAGAGTATCAGGTCCCTTGAAACTGAAATTTATAGTTAGGTGTAGGCTGCCATGTGGGTGCTGAGGAACCAAATCCCGGTCCTCTGCAAGAACAGCCAGCACTCTTGTTTTTTTTTGGTTTTTCGAGACAGGGTTTCTCTGTAGCTTTGGAGCCTGTCCTGGACTAGCTCTGTAGACCAGGCTCAGCCAGCACTCTTAACCACTGAGCCATCTCTTCAGTCCTGAGGCACGATACTTTTCTGGTAATTAATTTTGCTTAAAGAAAAAAAACCATATATTGCAAAGACTCAGAAGGAATAATATAATTTTGGGGCTGAGAATGTAGCTCAGAGGTAGGAAACTGGTCTACTGAGCACAAGCCTATGTGTTCATTCCCCAGCTCTCTAAATATTTTCCTTCTTCAGCATGATCTTCCTTGAGGGTTGGGGACGCGGCTCAGGGGCCGAGCTGTGGCATGAAGGTGAAATACACCAGTAAACTCCGTGTTTGAACACTTGGTTCTCGGCTGTTTGTACTGTTTGGGAATGTTACGGAACCTTCAGGAAGTGGAGTCTTGCTTGAGGACATGGGTCACTGGGGGCGGGGCTTGAGGTTTTAGAGCTTGGCCATTTCCTACCCACGCTCTACGACGTTGCTATGGATGCTTTTGGTCAGCTATCTCATGTTCCTGCCACCATGCCCTTCTTACCTGGATGGGTTGCGTGCTCACAAACCATAGCCCCAAACACCTTCCTCCTTAAGTGGTTGCTTCTTTTGAAAATTTCTTAACATATATATTCATTATACATGGTGCATTTCCTGGTGATATTTCCATACATGTGTATAATAATTTTGACCATATTTACCTCCATCACCCTTCCTCTGGTTCCTTTTCACTTTCATGACATTTTTTTTTTTTTTTTAAATGACCCAGTGAGTTTCATTTGGGTTGCCTAGGGGTTGTTTGCAGGAACCTAGGTACCTTACAAATGCCTGTGCCACTGAAGAGAAGGTCTCCTCCTCCTCTGGCAACTGTTAGCTGCCTACAGCTCCATTACAGCCTGCAGATGGACAGGTTCTACAGTGCTCAGGTAGCCACGGCAGCTGTGAGTTTACGAGTGAGGCAGCCATGTCAGGCCCAGAAGCCTTTGTTCTGGAACACTCCACCCTAGTCCTCCGCCTGAGAGTCCTGCTCTCAGCTTCTTTCTGTGTCCTTTTGCAGTGTCCCCTGGGCCTTGGAGGAAGTGATAGAGACATTCCTTTTGTGACAGAGCATCCGCCACATTTGTTCTTGTCATAGCTACTAATACGAGTCTCTGTAGTCACCATCACCCACTTCAAAAGGAAACTTCTCTGTCCCTGGAGTGACTTCTGCAGTGGATTGCCTGAGTGCTGGCTAACGTCTCTCAGTCTCATTACATCTTCACAGACAGCATTGAATCCTTGAGCGTGCCTCTTGCCTAGTCTGGGTCATCACTATCACCCACATTTCCACTCTCCTCATCCCAGATGGAAGACCCCGAGGGCATCGGTGGCTCCCCTCTCATCTAACAGCCATGGCCCTTCATTGTTCAGCCCAGTGGAACACTGTTTGCTCCCTGTCCCCATGGGCTCACAGCCTGCCAATGAGAAGCTCCTCAATTATAGGCTTCCTGGTGGAGAAAGAAAAAGCTCCACAAGGCTAACAGCAGAATTATGTGTGCACGTGAACATCAGCCATTTAAGAGGGCAATTCCACAGACACATCATGTCCACTTACCAAAACAATGGCAGTGGTTTTCCCTGGGGAGCCTATGACCTCCCCAGCCACAGGATTTTGACTGGGTTTGCAGTACCATGTGTGGATTCCTTCCTGTGGAGCAGGGATCCAATGAATCTGAGTCCTCTGTAGCTGATGATGGTTAGTGGCCTCCATAACAGAACTTCCGCCGGCACACCACCAAGTTCATCTTGCCTGCCTGCCTGACATCACTGCAAATAGGGTCCACAGCTGGATGAGACTGTGCATGACAATTCCCTCCCAGCAGTCTGTGTGAGCTGGAGGATGCCTCCAACCTGGGTCTAGCTTGATTGGTCTCTGTCCAGTGACCAAGGCTTGTGGTGGCTTTAGCAACAGAGCCTTGCCATCTAGTTCTGGTGGGCAGCCGACAGTAGTGAGCATTGCTGTAATATTTTGGAGACTCATTACCAGTCACTTGTAACCACACGGCCCACTTCTGGCACTGGGGCTTTCATTTAATAACGAGAGCAGCTTTATCCCCCCTCCCCCACAGGATCCTGGGTTGCTTTTTGTGATATATTTGGTCACAGCAATGAGGAAAGTAAAGAAACAAGTACACCCAGTGATTGAAAGGCTGTAGTTTCCATCCCAAATGTTGGGGGTGGGGTGGTGATAGTGGATAGTTGGGCACAGGCACTAATCCTAGCCTTTGGGAATCCTAGTGTGTGATGTTGGGGATCGGGAAGCCAGCAGCCTGAGCAAAACAGCAAGATCCTAAGAAAAAAATAGAAAACAATACATTAGAATATACAATGTGTATGTTTGATGTGTATATGTTATGTATCTACTTTGTATATTAATATTATATCTGTACATATCCTTAATGTTCTCCTACCTAAAGATGGCTTTCTACTGCAGTTTATTGCTTTGCGTTATCTGTGCAGGGACAGCAATCCTGGGAGAACCAGAGTCCTGGGAACTGGGGTTTTGTACCCCAGCCACATCTATGGCTTATTGTCACAGTGTCGCTTCCTGGTCTGCTGGTTGTATTCAGGAGACGCTTCCTCTAGGACAAAGCCACCTGGGCATGACATCTAGGGTTTCGTGAGACTGATGGGAGCTGGTGCTGAGAAAGGGGTGTGTTTCCTGCCACCCAAGTGGAGATGAAAAGACACTGAAGTCTGGTGGTTTCTCGTCCCCGGCACCACACTCCCTTTATCTTTGCGGCAAACCCAGCAACAAAGCTGGCCCAGAAGCACCTTTGATTCCGTGGGTGGCGGAGGTGCTGACTCAAGCTCTGTAAACACGATGCTTCCTGATCTTTAAGGTGACCCTCCCATGGGATTCACCCAAACAAACACTCAGGTCACAGGGTGCCTCGGGAGTTTTGGCTGCCCAGGTGCGGATCTTCCTAGTCATGAGAGCCATAAGGACTATGGCTCTGAAGTTAGTGCGGGCCTGGGAACCTCCTGGGCGTGAGAGACCACCAGTCTGCCTGAGGAGGGTGGGCCTGTCTGGATCAGAGATGGAGCAGGTCAAAACTGTGTGCTGTCAGTGGTAGGCTTGAGCCCTTGAATAGCCTCTGTACCCCTCCTGGGCAGCATAGCAAGATGCTGTCTCTAAACAGCAAACAAATAAACAAACAAACAAATAGGATCCTAAAATCCAATACAAGGGATTGTTAAGTAAATTATAACATTTCTACATAATGAAATATTATATAGGCATTAAAATGATGAAGTAGCTGGAGTATAATCCCAGTACTCTGGAAGCTGAAGCAGGAAGATGGTAAATGCAAGGCTATCCTGGGCCATATATCAAGCCCCTGTCTTAAAAGTGTGTGTGTGTGTGTGTGTGTGATGATTCTGAAAGTATGCTATTTTTTTTTTATTTTATGTGCATTGAGTGTTTTGCCTGCACATATGTCTGTGTGAGGATGTCAGGTCCCCTGGAACTGGAGTTATAGACAGTTGTGAGCTGCTATGTGGGTGCTGGGAATTGAACCTGGGTCCTCTGGAAGAGCAGTCAGTGCTCTTAACCACTGACCCATCTCTTCAGCCCCCTAAGTATGCTATTATTTTATGCTTTGTTTGGAAAAAGAAAAAAAGAAAAAAGAAAAAGGATAAAAAGGTAGATACATATGTAAAGACTAGAAAATAATATATATATTTTAAGATTTATTTATTTGTTTTATGTGTAGTGGTGTTTTGCCTGCATGTATGCCTGTGGGAGGGTGTCAGATCCCTTGGGACTGGAGTTATAGACAGCTGTGAGCTGCCATGTGGGTACTGGGAATTGAACCTAGGTCCTTTGGAAGAGCAGCCAGTGCTCTTAACTGCTGAGCCATTTCTCCAGCCCCAGGAAACATATCCTTAAATGATAATATGGTTATAAGTTAGTTATCTGTGTGTAGTGCAAGACTTGGGAAGGGAAATTTCTTTCTTTCTTATTTGGATTTTCTGAATTTCAAACACAGAGAATGTGTGTTCCTTCCTCTTCCTCTGTCTCTGCTTCCTCCCCATCCCCTTAGTCTTCTTTGAGACAGTCTCTTGTAGCTCAGGCTGTTCTTGAGTTCACTATTTAGCCCAGGATGAGCCTGAAATCCTGACCCCTTTGCCTTTACTTCCTGAGTGCTGGGATTACAAGCGTGTACCATCACACCCAGTTGTTGTTTTTTTTTTTTAAACTTTTATTGATTCTTTGTGAATTTCACATCATGCATTCCAATCCCTCTTATCTCCCCACCCCTCGCATCTGCCCTCTGCCCTTGCAACCTCCCTGCGGAATCAAAACCAAATTTAAAAGAAAAACCAAAATATAAACGAAACAAAGAAACAAAACAAAAACAAAAACAAAAGAAGAGCTTCGTTGTGGAAGCTGCAGAGTGGCCCATTGAGACACACACTTCACCCTTCGTTCGTCTTCCCTTGCAAGTGTTCGTTTCCACGAGTCATTGCCCTGGCTTCAGTCCCCTGGCTTCTGCTATGCCACCGATAATGGGCTCTCACTGGGGCTCTTCTTGCATATCCTATTGTCCGGTGTCTTGGTGATCTGGCTGTTTTTGGATCTGTAGGTTCGTCCCCTTCATATATGCCAACAGTTCATAGGTGGATGTTGGGGTGGGTCAACTCATAGCCCTGGTTCTGGGCCTGGCTGGTAGCTGAGCTGGTCAGTCTGCCAGCTTTCCCCAATTGTCCCCACCCGGGTGAGCTCTCTATCACTGCCTCAGCCAGCCCACCCAATGCAGCCTGCAGCAAGGAGCGGGGCCAGTCTTCCAGTCTTGGGCCCACAGATCCGAGTCTCCCTCACTCAGAGGGCTAAGGCCAGCTCTACTGTTCTGCACAGGCAAAGTGCAGGGTCCTATCTCCCTGTTGCTGTAGCAGCAATATGAGGTGGGAGAGGGGTTAGCTTTCCTGCTCTCACCTGTGGCCCTGATAACAGGGTCAGCTCCCGTGTGCTGCCCAGGCAGAGTGCAGGGCCCTCTCTCCTCCATCACAGCCAGTTTTATTTGGTGCTGGGCATGGAACTCAGAGCCTCATGATGCTAGGCAAGCATTCTACCTACGGAGCTACACACCAATCACCGTGTGTTACTTTTTATTGGTACTATAGCAATATACTTTAAAAAGAATCTATTTTTATTTTATGTGTATGAGTATTTAGCCTGTGTGTATGTATATGTGCCACATGTGTGCCTGGTGCCTGTGGAGGTCAGAAGAAGGCATTGGATCTCCTGGAACTGGAGTTACAGACAGTTGTGAGCCACCTTGTGGGTGCTGGGAACTGAATTCAGGTCCTCTGAAGAGTACTCAGTGCTCTTAAGCACTGAGCTATCTCTCCAGCTCTCTCTATATGTTTGGATACAGAGTCACTATGTAGTCCCGGTTGGCCTGGAACTCCCTGTGTAGATCACGATGGCCCTGAACTCAGAGGTCTGTATTTCTCTCTAACATAATTTCTAACTGAAACATTTGCTCTTAGAGAGTCCCCATTTTTGTGTGTTTCTGGTGCCGGGGATCAAATGCAGGGCCTTGCATATTCTAATGAGTGCAGGATGCTTGGATGACACTCTACTCTTGAGATGGCCACTTCTGTGCTTGGTGGTTACCTTTGATCGAATGGATGGAAGTTGTGTTCTGCTTACAAAGGATCACATGACTGGAGGCCCCAAAGCTCTCTGAAAGTTTTAGACTGAGCCCACTCACTGGCCGGAGAGCCTGGGACTTGGCACCCAAGCTTACTTTCTGTCCTCAGCCCATGTTCTGGAATGTTCTGACAGGGATAGATTTGCAAAGGAGGTCTTCGAGGCATCATGTGTCAAAGGCAAACTGGTTTTACCATAGAAGAGAATGTGTTAGCCAAATATTTGCTGTTTGTGAGTTCCAGTCCAAAGTGTCTGAAGGCCATTTTAACTAACTAACTAACTAACTAACTAACAAATTAATTAATTAATTAGACAGGGTCTCTCTGTAGCCCTTGGGGGTCCTGGAACCCAGCATGTAGACCAGGGTGGCCTCTCACTCCCAGAGATCCACCTGCCTTTGCCTCTCTAGTGCTAAGATTAAAGGTGTGCATCACCATGTTTGGCTTAATGTATTTTGTTTTGTGTGTGGGTACACACTCATGTGTGCTTCAGATGTCCATACATATAGGTGTGAGCTCATGCCCCTGTTCCCATGCGTGGAGGACAGAAGAGAATGTCAAGTGTCCTCTCCTGTCCTTCTTCACCTGATTCCCTTGAGTCAGGGTCTTTTATTGGATCTGAACCTTGTAGGTTCTGCTAGGCTAGAGTTCCTGGGATCCATTTGTCACCTCCAAGTGACAATGGGGTTTTGTGTGGCCATGCCTGTTTATGTGGATGCTGGAAATTCATCTTTACCCTGAGTCATCTTCCAGTCCTGAAGGCGTTCACAGGCCCTCAGCTTGCTCATCTCTTTTTCAGGATTTTCACCACCCACACTTGTAGTGGGAGGGTGAGCCATTGGGTTTCAGAACTCACAGATAACAGTGATCTTTAGAGGAGTCTGGACCACGAGGACAGTCTAGTCTGCTTAGGTGATGATGGCCAAGTGGCATCTTTGATCTTCTCTCATTGGTCATGGAAGCAAATACACCCTACCTTACAA
This sequence comes from Peromyscus eremicus, assembly GCF_949786415.1. Classification (NCBI taxonomy): domain Eukaryota; kingdom Metazoa; phylum Chordata; class Mammalia; order Rodentia; family Cricetidae; genus Peromyscus; species Peromyscus eremicus. Next base: position 32,734,799 of record NC_081421.1, read on the forward strand.
GAATAAACTACAGATGAGATTTGCTCTTGGAAACCACTCACCTTGTCTCTCAGCAAGACAAACTCTTTTTTTTTTTAATTTAAGAATTTTTTTTTTTATTCATTTTACATACCAACCACAGACCCCCTCCCATCTCTCCTCCTGATTCCCCCCAGCCTCCCTGCCCCATTCACCACCGCCATCCTCTCCTCCAAAAGGGTAAGGGCTTCTTTGGGGAGTCAGCAAAGCCTGGTTCATTCAGTTGAGGCAGGACCGAGCCCCTCCCCTCCCCCTGGATCAAGGCTGAGCAAGGTGTCCCACCATAGGTAATGGGCTCCCAAAAGTCAGCTCATGCACCAGGGATAGATCCTGATCCCACTGCCAGGGGCCCCTCAAACAGACCAAGCTACACAACTAAGATACAAACTCTTTAAGGAAGGTGCAGACCCTTGCTCTACAAGCATGGAGGTTACAAGTTGGGTCATTAGGCCCGGGCATGAGTAGGCTTATAATCTTTCTATCAGCTGCCATTCAATCAATTCCCTGATTTCCCTATAAACACCAACCCTACCTCCTCATGATGGAGTTTCCAGGTTTACTTAAATCCATTCTGACCTCCCTCAGGACCCTTCCCATGGCCCTGCTTATCTTCCTCTTTCTCTTTGAGAGAGAGCAATTCCATTGAAAAAGTCAAGTGTCTTCTTATTCTGCTCTGTTACAGTCTAAAAAAAACTTCAGCTTGTTTCTTTTTCTTTCTTTTTTCCTTCCTTCCTTCCTTCCTTTCTTTCTTTCTTTCTTTCTTTCTTTCTTTCTTTCTTTCTTTCTTTCTTTCTTTCTTTTTCTTTCTCCTCCTCTTACTTTCATTTACTCATTTTTTTCTGAGGCAGGGACCGTCCATGTAGCCCTGGTTGGCTTGAGATTCATGCAGTCCAGTCTGGCCTTGACCGTTCACTGCTCCTCCAGTGTCCGTCTCCCAAGTGCTTGGGTTGCAGGTGTGCATGGTTGCCTGGACACACGATGACATTTTAGAGTTTTCATTAGGCTATAGGTTTCTTCCCCTTCTGCTGCCTCGCTCCTCCCTGTCTTTCCACAACGTGGTGTGTGTGCATGTGAAGCCAACAGGGTTTCTGGGGTTGTAGCTCCCAGTGTGGGTTTGGGGTATCTCTACTTCTAGAACCTCCATGTTGTCTTCTGTTTCCCCTAAAACACAAACAGCAAACAGACAAGCAAGCAGGTAAACAAAGCCAGCGGGGTCTCCTTCTTCTACCCTGGAGCCTTTTACTCTTTCTTCTTCTTTCTTCCTCTGGCTTTTCTCTGAGACAGGGCTTTCCCAGGCAGCCTTAGTTGGCTTGGGACTAAGTGCACATGAAGTTGGCATTTGGACTTAGAGTCTTCACGGACTCTTGCTCAGCTTTTCTTTCCTTGTGAGTACTCGCAGGAGGCATTCAGCAATTGCCTCATAGGACAGAGGTAGACTGTCTCCTTTTATGATGTTAGTGACTGTTGACAACTTTTGCTTAGAACCTCATTGTCTGCAAAATGATGCCATTTATTCTGCCCCCTCTCTCTACGATAGGGTCTCCTGTAGCCCAGAAAGGCCTGGAACTACTGTTTAACTAAGGACAACCTTTAAGCCCTGCCTCCCCCTGCCTGTTCACCGGTAGAAGGCTGGCATTGCTGGTGTGAGCCATCACGGCCAGGCGTATGAGCGCTAGGGATGGACCAGGGCTTGCGCGCTGGCCAAACACTCTTCCAACACACCCACCCTCCGAGTCTTTGTGTCTTCATTGATCATGTTGTTATTGATAGGAATGTACTGCATTTGTTAGCTAAAATACCCCAACTAGGGAACTCGTCATCTGTTCTTTATTAAGTTGCTACCGTATACCAGGTATTCACAAATCAAAATGCTAATAGTCTGCCAGCCGCAAGATGGACTCCTAGGCATTTTCAACGTGGCTAAAAGAGTCCTCCCTGTTCCCTGCTTCTCTCTCTTCCCTTGTTTCTTCTTCTTTCGGCTCTCTCCATCCTTGTTTTCTGCAAGGACACAGTCACAGCACTGGCCACTGTGAGGCCACCTCAAAGCTGAGCTCTAAACACAGAGATCGAATTTGAGTAGTGTTTTCTGTTCCACTGTTTAGACAGTGTTTTGAAGGCTTTAGACTCCACTCACACGGAAAGTATTTTGAAAAACATTTACTTACTTTAGTTGTCAAAAACAAAACCCACCGAACACCAACAGAGCAGAGCCGGACACTGAGCTGGGCTCCACAGTCCCGCTCTTGCGGAGGCTGAAGGGAGAAAATAGCCCGTGCCCAGGAGTTTGGGGCCAGCTGGGCTCATAGTGAGATCTGCCCTCCCACACAGCAGAGTGAGGACGGAAGGATGACGAGGCTCATGAGAGTGCTTGCTGCTTGAACTTGAGGAGCTGAGTTTGATCTGCAGAGCCCACAGTGCAGAGACAGACCGTTATCAAAGGTCGTCCTCTGACCTCCACGCACACACTGTGACCCTTGTTTCCTTGCTCTCACACACAATCATAATAATCAATAAAACATTTCTAAAGGTCACTGGGGAGATAGCTCAGTGAGCAAAGAGCTGACAGAGACCGGAGTTCGGATCCCTAGCGTTCATGTAGAAAAGCCAGATACAGAGGCATGTGCCTGTAATTCCAGCGCTGGACATGGAAACAGGTGGGTTTCTGGAGCTTGCTGGCCAGCCAGTTTAACCAATTGGCCAGTTCCAGCTCTGGTGAGAGACCCTGTCTCAAGAAATAAGGTTCAGGGCTGGAGAAGTGGCTTAGTGTTTAAGAGTGCCTGTGGCTCCTGTAGAGAACCTGAGTTCAGTTCCCGGCACCCACATCAGGTAGCTCACAACTGTTAGTAACCCCAGCTTTAGGAGATCTGACAGCCTGTCTGGCCTCCATGGGCATCTCCATACACATGCACACTCACACTCACACACACACACACTCACACACATACTCATATACATACACGCACTAAATCAACAATAATGAAAATTTACGTATTTTATTTTAACATTTTATTTTGACTTTTGGTTATTACTTCTGGCCATTATTTACATAATATATGCACTACAGACTTGAATTCATATTAGAATACTATCTGGCATTTTGCTTTTGTCACGAAACTTATTTATTATTCTTTTTGGTGGTGGGGATTGAACTCAGTTCTCTTATGCATGCTAGGTAAGCACTCCACCCCCAAATGTATCCCCAGCTCTTAACATTTTATTACTGCTATGGTTCTGGTTCTGGCATATTTGTTTATTTATTGTGAGGGGTAGAATTCAGGGCTTTGAATGTGCTAGGCAAACCTGTGCTACTTTCTCAGTCCACAGTGATAGCGTATGTATTATTACCACGGTTGAACATTTACACAATTCCACATGAATTGTTTCCCATGATAAATTCCCAGGGGTGTAATGACTAGGGTGAAAATAGATAAGTGTCTTTATGGTGCTTAATAGATTTTTTTTCATATTGCTTTCCAAAGGCTATATCAATGAACCTGACACCAGCAATGAATGCGTGCCATTTAAAATGATTCTTTGAAATGAATTATTCACCAGCCATATGTGAAGGCATGTTCCAGGACCTCAGCCTGCAGGCCCTTTCTGTGTTGACCCATTCATCCATGAGAAGACAAACAAGGAGATGAGATGGTGTGTGGTGGTGAATGAGCTCGGAGCCTGGAGCAGCAGGCGGCCATGTGGTAGAGGCTGCTCACTGCCTGTGTGCCTTTGTAGCTCCAGGAAGACATGTACACACTTTGGAGATCACACAGAAAGTCAGTGAACATTATCTGAATTGGTTTTTGTGGGAGTGAGGGGTGGGGGATGGAGTGGATTTGACACAGGGTTTCTCTGTTTCTCTATATATTCTTGGCTGTCCTGGAACTCACTCTGTAGACCAGGCTGGCCTCAAACTCCCAGAGATCCGCCTGCCTCTGCCTCCAAATGCTGGGATTAAAAATATCTGCACACCCGTCTATAGGAAAGTTTTTATGACTCTCTCTCTCTCTATATATATATGTATATATATACATATATACATATACATATACATATATATATATATATATATATATATATATATATGACTTTTTCCCTGTCTTGTGTTAGTTTTCAGAAACTTATCTATTATGTCAGTCAAGGTCTTGATTTGTCTTTTTTTGGGGGGATGCTGTCAGACAGGTAACGCTTCGAAAGTAAGACTGAACTCTAAGTAGCTATGAATAGATACAGGTCCACGCTGTGATGATAAGCCCTTTCGTCTATGCACACATTACCTCTAAGCTTCCGAAGCTCTCTCCTGTGTTTCTCTCATGCAATCCTGGTTACTCACGGAAGGCCACCTGTGTGATGGGCTGTGGGGTACTGAGGTGGTGCCAGTTCCAGGTGGATACTCTGCCTGTCTCTTGGCTCCTCGTTCTTTTCACTGTTAGAGTTTTTAAGGGTCATTCATTTCTCAGTCCTCTTGCCTCAGCTTCCAGTGCTAGAATTACAGTTGTGAGCTGACATGCAGGCTTGTTTGATGGTTTTTGGTGATGCGTCCAAAGGCCTCATACAATGGACGTATGTTCTACCTCTGAGCCTGACTCCCTGATCCCCAACTGCAGCCTCAGACTCCTGTACTTAAAAGTAAATATTTTAAACCATATTTGCATGTTTAGAATTAGTTTCTGCTTTAAAGAGGATTTCTTGTAAGGTAGTCTTAGCCTTGTTCTTCACAACGGTAGTGGGATGTACCATGTACTTTCCTCAATGCCCTCTTTTCAGACAGTATAGAATATAAATTAGCCTTTTCCTCCTTATGAAAGGAACATATCTTCACCAAGAAGCATTTGGAAATATAGAAAATTAAATGTAAACAATGTCAGACCCGTCTTTCCACTTGCCGACTGTCTAACGTAGGACATCACAGACCGTATTTAATTATCTGTCTTCAGCCCTCCGTCGGCATTCCCTTTTCTTTCTCTCTCCCTCTCCCCTCCCCCTCTTTCTTTCTTTGCACTGGGGGTTAAGACCCAAGCCTTGCATATACTAGCCCAAGTCAACCAAATCAGCTTCTCCTCCCCTCCCCTCTGCTCCCCTCCCCTCCCTTCCTCTCTCTCCCCTTCACCCCACCCTTTCTTTCTCAAGTCTAGCTTCCTATAGCTCTTTACAGGGCTCACCCCCTAAATCCGCCCGCAGGGTTTGTGTACTCTATCTGCTCATCTCGTACTGATTCACTTGGGAAGTAAATACAAAGGGAACCCTACTGTACGGCTCTGACTGTACAGTAGCCGACGGAGCATCTTAAACTGACACAGACACTGTGACTTGTCCTTATTCAAGTAATTATTTTTGTCTGTAGCATTCTGCATTGTCTCTGCTAACCAAACTTCCTGATTCTTCTGTGTGGGAGAATGGACGGCCCAGATATTTGTTGGTACAGGGCACATTCTCAGCTTAAAAAGGAGATACAGCCCTGTCTCCAGATCCCCCAGCGCCACACCCTTTCCTTTGCCTCCACCAACAGAACTCATTCCTGGAGACCCTGGCGCAGCTGCAGTGCCTGGAATTGGATTTCGTGTCAGGTTTCCAGTCTCTGTGTCTTTTTTCATATGCACGGGTTTACAGAAAGGCGGAACAGGTCAAGGAAAGGGTGCTGCTGCTAATCTGCCCGGTGGAGACCACACCTGAACCAAAAGCTTGGTGCTGGAGCAAGATGGAACTTGAGTGCTGTTCATAAAGAGCCAGCATGGACCGGGGCTGTTCGCTCAGTGGGAGTTGGCCTAGCAGATGCAAGAGTTAAAGCCCCAGCATAGAAGGATAATCCAAGCAACCAACCAGCCACCAGCCTCACCTGGAAATCTCCCACAGAGCTGGTTTTGAAGGCATCCAAGGCCCAGTCTGTGCAACTTACTGTATTTAATACAGCTGATGTTTCTTGAGGGTCAATGCCATGTAGCTGTCTGTGCAGTATGGTGTGTGCTATCCCCAGAGAGCATCTTACAGCCTGAACTATAGCTCTAGTCCTGGCTGGACATAGGATGGATTGCATTGTCACACCCATTCAGATCTAAGACTGAGCCATTCTGGTCCCAGAACGCTTGCTGGGCACAGTGGGCCTCTGTCCTGGTGTCTCCCTGCTCCTGGTGATGCATGGTAACATGGCTAAGATCTTCAGCATTGTGTTCCTGTTGGCACATGATGGGAATTTAATGAAATTCATATCTGGTCTTAGGAATTATTGCTAGATGAAAATTATAACCAAGCCTGGAAAAAACCCTCAGATGATTCTGAGAGCTTCATGAATTAATTACATTAAGACACTTCTAGCAATTCTGGCCACCTATTTCTTCTTATTCCAATTGGATTTACTGAGCATTAACAGCCATCCTACTGTGTGCTGAGCTCTGTGGTTACAAAAGCAAATGGAATGTGGTTTCAGCTCTACAGTAGGGCCAAACCAGCCGCTACCTCCCCTTTCTCCCCGCTTCTCACTCCCACATGGCAGGATCCTGTCCAGTCACCTCCTTTACAGGAAGCCTGGGTGGGTTTTCTCAGTTGTCTGTGTGCAGATGCACCCTAGCCTCTCTGTTCTAGGAGGGTGCAAGTCTGGACCTAAAGACAGACTCAGGCGTCAACACGAAGGTGAGGCAGGCTTGGTGTGCACTTTGTCAAGCGGAGAAGCAGTTCAGGCTGAGTGGTAAGGATGGAAGTGGCTGGGATTTTAGCCCCCAGGCCCCAGGCATTTGGCACTGAGGAGATGTCACCGAAGGTTGCCCAGTCATCAGGACTGTGGCCTGCCTGGGGTTTGCTGTTCAAAGTTTTAATTGAAAATTTGGCTTGCATTTTCCAGTTTTGACCCAAGATGAGACTCCACATTTTGAGGCACAATTGAAAATGAGCCATTTGCCTGGAAACCAGGCGTATTTCAGCTTCCTGGCTGATGGTACATGAAGGGTCTGGTAATCACATAATTAGTTTGCCATTACTGAGAACTCAGCTTCAGAGACCATGAGATGTGGTTTCTAATAATGTTGGTGGTTCTGTACCAGCAACCTAGACCCCAGAGGCCCACATCTGAGGACAAAGACCTAATTTCCAATGATGGAGCTCTGGGGAATTTGTCTAACAGGAGACTCAGCTTGGCTAAACTCATTTTCTTTGTATTTTGCTTAGACTCCAACCCTTGGACTAAGTTCAGGAAAATACCCCTCCTAGAAGACTTGTAAACTCCTTAGGGCTCTCAGCCTCCTTCAGTCCATGTGCCGCCTCCACCCACACTGAATCTGAGGGCTCGATGGACTGGGTATGCTTTATACTTTTTTTTTTTTTGAGTTTATTACTGTAAACCATGATTCCACAAAGACTAATTTTTTTTTAAAGACAGGCTAAAAGGAAATAAAACTGTGTTTGAAAATGATTTCTGGGATACTGTTTAACTTCACTTTACTTATCTAGAGACAATGTCTCATTTGTAGGCCTGGCTGGACATGAACTCACTATGTGGACTAGGCTGGCTTTGAACTTGCAGAGATCTACCTGCCTGAGTGCCAGAATCAAAGGTGTGCAACACCTCACCCAACCTGACCTGAAACCTTTGAAGATCCTCTTGGGTCAGCCTTTTGAGGGCCAGGGGATTACAAGCCAGATGTGTTTTCAAATGTCCGTAATAAAACACGTGGAGTAAGACATACAAGCCCAGAGACTATAGTGAAAAAGGAAGTTAAAAGAGGAGGGAGAGAGATGAGTGCCAGGGAGGAAGGATGGATGGTGGGTAGGGGGGTGAGTGTGTGTGTGTGGGGGGGGGAAGGGGAGGAGGGAGAGAGGGAGAGGGAGTGAAGGAGGGAGGGAGGAAGAGAGAGAGAGAAGGAACGATGGGTGGTGGGTAGGTGGATGAGAGAGAGAGAGAGAGAGAGAGAGAAGGAACGATGGATGGTGGGTAGGTGGGTGAGTGTGTGTGTGTGTGTGTGTGTGTGTGTGTGTGTGTGTGTGTGTGAGCAGGGGGCAGGGGAGGGGGGAGAGGGAGGGAGAGAGGGAGAGGGAGGGAAGGAGGGAGGGAGGAAGAGAGAGAGAAGGAAGGATGGATGGTGGATAGGTGGGTGATTGTGTGTGTGTGTGTGTGTGTGTGTGTGTGTGTGTGAGAGAGAGAGAGAGAGAGAGAGAGAGAGAGAGAGAGAGAGAGAGAGAGAGAGAGAGAGAGAGAGAGAGGAGTTTTTTGCAGCTTCACAGTGACAAGCCAGAGGATGATTTATGGAGCTTTTGAACAACAGTATCTCTGGTCCATAGTATCAGCCTCCACTCAACACTCAACAGACCAGAGCTTTAAAGAGCACTGTTGCCTTTAACCTTTCAGCCGCTCATCCTGAAGTCTGTCAAGGACTACAGATTCAAGGCTGTCATTTTCAAAACGTAAGTGTCTAAGTTTAGGGAGCTCGATGTTTTCCAGGACCACACTCCAGAAATTGGCAGATTATGCAGGCCCAAAGCCCAGGCCTGATGTGTGCTGTGGCCTACCTGGCCTCTGCCAGGTACAGGAAGGGTGTGCTCCTCACTGAGGTCGGGGAACCTGCTCACCGAAGCTCAGGGGAGACGGTTTGCAGAGCAAAGGGCTTCTGCCTTGACTCTGACCTCAGCAGGTTTTGGTGGCAAACTCTGCCAAGAATTGACATCTTAGTTCCCCTTTCTGCACAGGACAGCGCCGAGTGGGGACACACAGTAGCCCCTCTGCCATCCTCAGAAGACTGTGTAGACTCCTTATCAACTGGACTTTTTTCCACGTTCTTCCCATGACTCAGAGAGTCGTTCGTTTATTAATGCTGATGATCAGAGCCAGAGCCTCGTACATGTTAGGCAAGTGCTCAACTCGTGAGTTCCGTCCTCAGCCGGGCACACTGTAACACATTCAGGGTTTGCTGCGCCAGGCTATACATACTTAAGTTTGCTATCCCAAAGGGCAATCTTTCATTTTTGTCATCAGCGACAAATCAGATTAGCTAAGTAAGATATTTGGAAGAAGCAGATCCTCACAGGGGTCCTCACAGGGGAGGCAGGGAAGTGCAGAGCTGACAATGTCCAGAAAAGCTACGAGAACAGGAAGGATGCTTCAGAACGCACCATAAATGCATCTGCAACATCACAAGTCCCTCTGAACTTCCCTGCCCGCTCCTCCTGTCTGTCCTCACCCTGCCCTAGGTAGGGCTGTATGTTGGCCTAGAGGGGATCTTACATGTCTCCTATGCAGAAGATTCTCCTCAAACTTCCACAGAGGCACAGAAAAACTGTTAGGAAAAACACTCTCCATGTGCTTTTGTTGGTGGGCTTTCTTCTCACATAAAGAAAGAACTATTGTTTCTAAGTGCTGGGGGGCAATTTCAGCAGAAAAATGGCTTGCCGTTCATGATTACAATCTTCAGTTAACAGTATTTAATACAGGTTTGGGTCATTCATTCAAAGAAGCTGGCAAGAAGAATTTTTTTTTATTTAAATCAGACATTTATTGGGATGGAGAGAATGCTGAATCACTAAAGTGCTTGTCTCACAAACACAAGGACCCGAGTTCCAGGATCCCCAGAATCCACTTGAAAGCACCCAACATGCAATGGATGCTTTTCACCCCAGTGCTGGGGAGGTAGAGACAGGTATTCCGGATGCACTGGCCAGCCCACCTACCTTCCTTTCTGGTGAGTTACAAGCCAGTGACAAGCCCTGATTCAAACAAACAAACAAACAACAAAAAATCCAACAAAAACAAACAAGCAAACAGACAAAAACAAAAAACTCCAACATGTTGGCTAGATGAGGCTGAGCTCTGACTCCCACACTTGTGCCCACTGGGACACAGCACACAAAACAAATAAACACGAAAACCCGACCTTTTATTTTTCATAGGAAACTCTCGGCACTGTAAGCTACTTACTTTATTAAACAGTTTCTTATTTGCAACCTACCGGCCAACATCAACCGGGGTGTGAAGGAAGCATTTCAAAGTGTGATCTGTGAAGGGATCTTATTAATAAGAGCACAGAGACCTCCTAGTTTGTCAACCAGTACACCATGTTTCATTTTTACAGGGT